>NC_042629.1:68218694-68297173 GCF_901001135.1 Rhinatrema bivittatum | reverse complement strand
AACTACTGGACGTAAACAATAGAAAGAGAAACGCGTGTATTGAAATATAGAACTTCACATGCAAAGGAAACAAGAAGGTATTTGTGTACTTCCGCTGAAATTACTTTTAAATCAAACAAATTCACTGGGTGACACATCACGGTGAAAGCAGGCGTTCCGGCTTACCAAAATGTCCATGCTCTCTCGCGCAGGGCAGCCTGGTCGGGCCTCTCTGGCACGGCGTTGCAGATGATAGCATTCATGGGGACGGTGGACCTGATTATGGGCAAGCTCAGAGACCTGAACTCCTTCACAGCCTGTTCCACTTTCAGTTCATCACCAGGTTTGGCTAAGAAGCAGCAAATAAAAAAAACAAAACAGTGTTCAATATGCAGCAGAAAGCAGGAGAGCTCTAATTATCCTCATGGTTTATCTGATATTTCTAGAATTTCCAAAAGAACTCAAATTAAAATCCCGCCCGTTATGGCAGCTTTGGTAAACTATTTGCTGGCTTTCTCACAAAAGACGCTGCTCTGTAAACATCTAACTGGTCTTAGAAGTGTAACTATCATTTCCCAGTCTTACTACAGGGGATTTACTGCAATTGGAATATGCATCTAAAAGAGACAGTACATCTACTAGGGATGTGCATTCAACTCAAGACTGAATTTTACCTTGCAAGCAGGTTCTAAGCAGCAATGTAGATGGACCAAATGGAATAATTGTGTGTGTTTGTTTTTTTTATAAATGGAAATGAATGAGGAATTTTCATTTTGGTTTGTTTTACCCACACAAGAAATGCTCAATTCCTCTCCCCTTCCCCCACAAAATAATAAATAAATAAATAAAAGCTCCAATACTTTCAGGTTCATTTGTTTCAGAAAATATTGCGCATTATTTGCAGGGTCTGCTGTTTTTTGCAAAACGAATACAAATTAAAAATAAGCCCACAAAATGAAAAAGTGAATTAAAATGATCAATAAGCAAACAAACAAACCAAGATAAAGATTTCCCTGCACATCCCCAACATCTACGGCCCCTAAAGTACAGGAAGTAACTATCAAGGCTCACGCTTTCTTACCTTTTATAAAATTCAAAGTGTGTTTGAATCTGTGTTACATGAGTAACATCTTAAATTAAATAAATTAATAGTTCAATACACATTAGAGACTTTCAAAACATGAATAAAACAGCAGAATTATTTGCCGCTCATCTGAAAGCCTTAAATTATCATCTTTTACTCCAATTCTGAGACCCATTTTAAAGAAGGTGATCTTCCTGAGCTCTCTTTCTGCTCCTGGCTGCAGAAGTAGCGTTCACATTCTCCTTGGAGAAGAAAGGGATCCCGGCCACTGCTCAAGGCATTTGGGGGCACAGATAAGACTATTTAGCCAGATTAAGCATTCATATTGGCACTGCCTGGCATAGATTAGTCCGGGATTAACTCCAGAGTTCAAGGACCACAAGCAGGTTTGGTTTCCAGGATAAGGAAAACACACCAGTGACCTAGTGCCTAGACAAAACCGGCAAAAACACATATTTAATGAATATTCACTCCTGCGTTACTCCTGCTTACCCTGTTTCTCTCTCCTAGCACAGACAGCCCGAAAGCCAAAGGCACCTCCTTACCCTGGGCCCCCTGGGCTGCATTGGCAGCTGGAGAACGCAGAGAAGACCAGACAAGCCGCAGTTTGCAAGAGAACAGTCATGTGCACGGTATTACATCAGTGATCCAGCCATACATACCAAACCATGCTAAAGACTTCCAGTGACCCACCCTTCCATTCCCCTCTGTTCAACGGGATCAGATTAATAAAAACAAAACTGTGCTGGGATCTATTTCCAGCCAGCCAGCTTTCTAAGAAGCCCCGTCTACCTGGGTCAGTGAAGGGATTATTAGCTTTGCAGGTCAACTACAAGATCAACACAGTGTATTCATCAGACATTACATGAACACAACATAGCACATGTCAGCGGAAGATGACTTTTTGGACCATCAAGTCTCCCTGGTTGCCCCTACCTACACTGTCTCTCTAGCTAAGGATATCTCCCAGCTGCTAGCCATGCAAAACTTGACCACCTGCAGAAGCTTGCTCTTCATCCTTCTGTGCCCTTTGCTGGGGATTGTAGCCAAGCCAGCCTGCTGCCCAGGCTAGCAACCTGTCACTGTCCCCTATAATACATGACAGATGCCCATCTCGCCTCTTGTCCAGAAAAGAGAATGAATGCATTTCAGAAATATTTTCAAGCCATTGATGTACAGCAAAAGAACTTACCAAAAGGGAACATCTATCTGGGATTATTCTTCCCCGTGGCTGAGACGGAAACACAGCCTGCATGCTAATGTACGTGCTGAGCCCGTAAGCGGCCCCGCTCTGCCGTCATGTTCCAACAGCGTGGACGCATGTCATGGCAAGCCTGGCCTTTCAAAGAAATGTCTTTTATGGGCTCGGCACGGACATGAACAAGATCTCGCACACATAAATGAATGTAAAATGAAAAGCTGAGGGATTAAATATTTAGTATTGCGTCTGTTCAGCCAAATGACTTTGAGCTTCCTGCGAGGCTGGCATTGGCAGTTTTTGACACTTTGGACCATTAGAAAATTTTAGTGATCGGTCATAATTGGCTGCAGCAGAGTTCAGGACCAGGGCGGAGCAGAGGTTCCTTAGCCGCAACATGCAAGAGCTGCATGACAGGTCTGGGTTTTCAGGATCTTCACAGTGAGCAGCCTTCAAGAGGCTGATTCATCAAAATCTTCTACCCGTCAACACAAAATGGGAATCGGCCCCTGCCCCCAAAAGGTATTTGCATATATTTGCTCTGAGACGAGGTTTATTTACATAATTTTGCGTCACACCCAAAACTAGACCAGTGTGCAGCCCTTGAGGACCACAGGGAATGCTCCTGGTTGCAAGAATTTTAGGTGACAATGCAGCAATGCCGCTCCGAGCCATCCCCAGGCTGCCGTGTTTGTCGAGTCCCTTTAAACCGCTGCCGACAAGTGCGATTCAGCTTTTGATGAGCCACCGAGGTTAAGAGTCCACAAAGTTTTAAAACAGAAATGGGAGGTGTGAGAAACAGATTCATCAAAGATTTGTGCTGCAGAAACAAACCAGGAGCTGCCGCTGGGTAAACGTGGACCCTTCCTATGGTACTACTGTCCTCTATCAGAAGCAGCAGCACTCAGGTAAACTACTCCGCTGGCAAGCTCTGGTGAAAAATGACAGATCGCCACAACTTACACGGCATTAAGAAAAAATGAAATAAAGGGAAGCTAGCATTTAATCTTCATAACGCTGTAATCCTCTCTACAGGTGAATTTAATCACTAGAATAAATGCAACTGTAACCTCTTGTACCACCTTGCCCTGGGCTTGGGAGCTCTAACTTCAGATGCAGATCATAATCTGGTAATCATTATTAAAAAAATGGTATATTTCAAAAAACACTAATTTTTTATTGTCATAACATTCAACTACATCAAAGTATAGTGCCTTCCCATCCCACAAAATTTGGCAATAGAGCCCTTTTTTGTTGTGGGACAGTTGACAATTTCATTCTGCTTTCTTGACGCACCATAAAAATTGACCTGGTTGACACCCAAGGCTTTCTTTCCCCATCCCACAAGCATCTTCTCAACTCTGAGCCTGGAGGGATAAGAAAACTATTTTTAAAAGCCCAACTTCGTCAGCCCAGTGGCTCAGTGTGGCAAATCCCAGTGTTTCAATCCCTGAGTCGGGTCTTCCACTCCTTGGGTTGGCTGAGGATGCTGCAGTGGCAGTGTTCACAGTACCCGGTGGGGAAGGAGTCATGGTCATCGCTGAACGATGACACCTTGTGGCCAGATTCAGGGCCCATCATTGCTAGATTCTGGAAAAAGTCCTGGATTATGGCTCTCAGCTGAGGACTGTCACTGCAATTTCTAGATTAGGTATGGTAAAGGGAGGAACGGGAGCGAGATATAAAAATAGGAGAAAAATCCCTGGCTATATGAATGAAGGCTCATGGTACCAAGTTCTGAATGAGACAGAGTTCCAAAGAAACAGGAGGAAGCCACCAGATCAAAACACAAAAACAATTTCACTAGACAAAATGCTCCTTTGTGAACATGCTTCAATCAGTGCAGCTCCAAGGTGCTTTGATGCTGATGGATCGATCGTCCGGTGCCCAGAGAATCTCTCCATCACTTCCAATAAGGACTGTTGTCCTTTCAGGATCATGGTTGCACATTTGCACTACCCCTTGACATCATGCGATGCCTCCAAATCAAATGACACATCTATCATGGGGGTCCATGTTAGACATGGTCCTTTTGCACTGGGGGCATCACTGGAACCCACTTGACATATTCGGCTGAAACAAAAGGGACGCAAAATCACACTCAATGACGGCAGTGGGTCAAAGGCCGCTGAGTACCAACAGCACACTGCCATGGTGGGGAAAACAACTTAGAAAAGTGACCAAGAAAAGGCTGAAAGGGACCCCGCGTGGACACATGGTGTAAGGCATGTCCAATGAGGCACAGTCCAAGTTCTAGAAACTTGGACACAAATTTTAAGTGCTGGGCTCCATCGGATGATGATGTCACCCATGCGAGAGGACTTCCATCTTGCTTGTTCTCTGAGAAAAAAAAAAATTTTATTGTTAATGTTTAGGACTCTTGGTTAATTTGTGACCACTGGTCATTCTTCTGTGTTGCTTATACATTTGCATGATGATGCAAGAGTTCTGGCAAAAGCTTTGCTGAAACAGCCAAAAGTGCAAGAAATGAAACTGAAAGTCTGGTCAGATGACAGTTGGCTGGGAGTAGCATCAGACTTCGGTGCAAATCTTCACTGGGTATTTCCAGCGTATTTTCTGGCATCATTAAAATTGTTTAACTGGAAACTGCTTGTTTGTTTATATTGTTCTGCATTCCAGTTTGACTGGTTCTTTTGACAAGTGAAAACTGCAGCCCATACACAAAGCCATCTAAAGATCTTCTGTGCAGCTGAATTATGAAGATCAGAGAGCAGAGTTTGGCTCCCACTTCACCTATGCTAGCTACTCGAGTTCATTTTAGTGAACTGTGCGGCATCCATTCTCCTAACCATAGTTCAGGTTCTGTAGTCCTTGGAAACATGGAAACCTCTTATTTATTTATTTAAAGATATGTATTCTGCAACTTCCAACCACAGTGGTTCAGTGTGAAGTACAATCTTCTGCATCGATGATCAAGATGTTGAGGGGAGGGTGAGGAACGTTTGCTTCCTACAGCCAAAGCGCTAAGGGTGACGTTACATCATAGACCACGCATCATCGCTCAGCACGATAGCTCCTAAGTGGTAGATCTACTGCAGATGCACCTCTAGGCTGCACAAAACTTGTAGGTAGATAGATTAACTCCCCATTAAGGACACAATTAAGAAATTCAAAAGTTAAAAAGAAAACTTTCAGCTCCGGTTGTAAACATCCTTTGAAGATTCGAGGCGATGTGGTTTCGGAACATTTCTAGCAATATGTCTGGTTAGAAATTTGAAATGAGGAGTAGTCTGGTGCCTTGCTGCCATGAGGACAGAATGGGGTTTAATTCCCATCTCTGGTCTTCTACCTCCTGGACTGGTCGGAGATGCCATGGAGGCAGAGTTCACAGCCCCTGAGAGGGGGTGAGGGGAAGGGTCTCATAGTCATCAGGCAATGGTGACCCCTTAGTGGTCAGATTTAGGGCCCATGGCTGCAGGTTTCCAGAAAAGCTTCACTGCATGCCCTCCAGCTCAGGACCATCACTGCAATGACTGGAGCTAAAGTAAAAAGGAGGATATAACACGAGTGAAACATCCCCCGGGTAGCACTGAAGGTTCATGGTACCAGGTCCCAGCCCTGGTTCTGACTGAGCTGGAAGCCCACAGGAGCAGGAGAAAACTGAATAGTCAAAAAAATAAAAATTGAAATGCTCAAGCAATGCCATGCCTTCAGATCTCAAAGACAAAGTTACCAATTGAATCAGAGGTGTAGGTGACAATTTCAAGCAGCAACATCCATAAAAAAAGGAGCACAAGGTTTTTAATCCCCAACACAATAAGAAAAAAAAAAGATGACAAGATGGCACACGGAATTAGGAACTGTGATTAACAAAGGGTGTGAAAACAACCTTGCCTCGCTAGCATACTCTACGAAGCTTAAATTTAAAAAAATAAAATTCATCCTACAGTCAAAGAGTTATGGATTAAGAGCCATTAGTCCACACCCATAAGAGCCACAGTCATGGAAGATACTGCCTTCTACACTGGGACATATGAAGACCATTCCATTAGCAATAACAGGGGTAGCCAATAGTTTGTTTGTTTTAACTGCCTCTTTCCATGTCTTTTCTTTACCCTTTAAAAAAAACACAAACCATCACCACTAAGTCACCCAATATGAGGAGAGAGAGAGACAGCCTTTAAATCTAAACTATCCCTTATGCAAAATAAGGTGAGCAATGCTTTGACTATGGCGAATTCATTAAGCTTAATACACAATACTTGCCCTTAATGTACATAACAAAAGTTAATGGGAAAAAATGCCTTCAGATTTTTCTCACATGTGGTTTCTCTGACACATCCGAGTTGGTCCCTGGATAATCAGTGTGAAAACACTTCCCAGTACAGTGCCCCTTGCTATGAGAAGGGTAAGATTACTCCATTGCAACAATAAATCCCCCCCCCCCTGTATACTGTATCCCATTTACTCTCCTGTATCTTCATCGAGTTGAGGAAAGCTCATAGCCAGAGGGCTGCCCCCTAACTACCCCTTGAGACCCCTCATTTCATATCACTGGGTCTTCAGCAGATTGGTTTAAGCGTATTGCGTCTTGATGGCCTCAGCCTGGTCTTGGAACTGAGTGGCTCTTAACTGGAAGGACTAGTGAAGGGGCAGTCAAGCCTCGAGAAATCAGAAAGAACCGATATTGAATATGATTGCACAGCAGACCAGCAACATCTAACTCTTCAAGTGCCCTCCCGAGTTATCTGGTCTGAAGTTTCATCTAAAACCCTTAGGCAAACCTTCCAGCCTGCTGAGTCATGAATGGTAATGACTTAGTGATTACTTCAGATAGAAATGCGATATTTCATAGTGTAGACTGATCCTGACACACAGATAAGTAATATATAGGTGAGCTCATCCAAGCCCACGCAGGGGAGAAACGACTAGCCTTCAACAGGAACATGTGATCCTTGAGAGAAGACCGTATTGGAAATTATTCTATGTGTATGTAATCCCCCCTTCCAGGGGGGGGGGGGGGAGAGAGGGACCGAACGATTTCCTTCAGGACCCAAGGCGTTTAGCTGGTACATAACAAACGACACAAGGTATTGGTATTCCAAAAAAAAACAATCTTTACTAAATGGTTCAAATTAGAAAGTTGCAAGTGGTAAAGTTTTTAAGCAGATACTGAGATTTCAGAAGGGAGTTTCTAATCCTTGTTGTCGCCCTTTTTCCTGGAGTTTAAGGCTCCTTAATTCTTAAGTACCTTTATGATACCCGATTCACCACATGCTCGAATCTTTCACCTTCTGGATTTCTTGATGAGAGCACCAGATGGGCACAGCTCTCTCCTGTTCTCCACTCCTCCTCCACATAGTTGGTCACCTCTGGACTGGCAGCTGACACTCGCTTCCCAATCCTCCTGCAAAGATCTTTGTTCGCGCGCAGACTCAGATCAAGGACCTCTTTCTCCCAATGAAAGACGGACCTTAGGGAGAGCGAGATTTACTCCCTGGGAGCAGGGATAGCCTCTACCCCCACTACTGGATCCCTCACGAACAGCTATTTATAGTAAAGTGGAAGCGGCACCAGCACAGGGAATTGTCTGTGTGACACTCTATACCCACAACAGGACTCTGAAGACAGTGGGGTTGGAAGACGGGCCCTCCCCCTTCCCCAGACTCCTGCAGAGAGAGAGAGGGGGGGGGGGACAGCCTGGACTTCCCTCACTCGCCACTCCAAACCTTCTGACCAGAACATTCTCAGATGTTAAATCTGTGTGTGCGCAAGGCTGTAAGGTTTACCTACCGTGCCTATTACTCTAGTCCAGGCCCTGGGCTGCACCATTGTGGCCACTCCTACAAGGAGTACCAGGACCTGGGCAAGATTACTGCTTTTTTTGTAGGCTTTTCTTGTTGGCACCACAGCAGTGCTGTAAATATAATACACATTTTATAAGGGTTATTTTTACTTGACATGTTATTTGATTGATCTATGTTATTTATCATATTGAACTATACAGTTATAGTAACAGAGTAGATGATGGCAGAAAAGAGACCATCTAGCCCAACTCATCTGGCCATTGTCGGTCAGACTGCAAGACTTCTTCTTATCCAGAACAGCCATTTTGCCTTCTTCCTTTCCACTCCACTATCTTGAGTAGAAGAGCATACAAGATCCCCGTTTTGTTCCTTCCAGCCTCCGCCTTTCTCATGCCTATGCCTGAAGCTGTGTAATCTATCTGTATAAAGGAAGTTTGGGTCCACGTGTGGTGTTTCTGTATGCACATGTGTATGTGTGTAGCCTCGCTGAGCCCGAGCCATCTTGGATGCTGCCACCAGTAGAACAGGAATGATTGGGCATTTGCTAGGTACTTGTGACCTGACCTTGCCACTGTAGGGGACAGGATGGATGGAACTTGGTCTGACCCAGCCTGGCATTTCTTATGTTCTGATCCACAGCTGATGGTGCTCATGAGTTTGTGGTCTTTTCAAAGCTGATGGAGCATCTTCTCTCGATTATTCTTATGCTGGTATTACAGAAACTGCAACAAAATCAACTCCCCCACCCCCCCCCCCCCCCCAAAACAACTACTCTGCTAGAAACCTGGACATAAAAAAAATTTCAGACAAAGATCAATTATGCAATGTTTCTATCACAAAAATAATGATCTCTTACCTTTAACTTTAAGGTAATGACCTCCAAATCTATATGCTTCAAAGTTGAGGAGGAGTGGCGTGTTGGATTGGTCAAGAAAAATATCCACTTTGTTTAATTCAATCCCTTTCCTCTCAAAAACTGGCAATAGTGCCTCTCTGAAAAACAGAATGCAGGTATTGTGGACATCACGGTGGATGAAAATGGCCATATTTTAAATGTATTATTGCACATTAGCAATCCCATTTTCTCTGAAGTATTTCAGTTAGGCCATGCCCTTCTGTTGTAGATAAAATCTGGCCCTTGAAGGAGAAACAGCAAAAGTCAGATATACTAAAGGGTTTTTCTCATTTTATCTCTAGGGAAAAATGCATAGCACATTTGGTTGCAGAGGTGGGATTTGAACCTGAGAAATTAACTTGTCTAAGGGTAGTTACTCCCTGTAAAATGTTATCTATGGAGGTAGTAGTATCTCCATAAATGTAACAAACTTCTCATTTAAGTATAGTGGATCCCGCCTTGCATCAGGGACAAGACTGGACGACCTGTTGAGGTCCCCTTCAGTTCAATGATCCTATAATTCCCTCAATCAAGGCCAATGGCCAAGATTAACAAAGGTTAGAGGGAAAATGAAATAAGGCAAGCCATAATCTCATGCAGAGTCCATATGCAGGCACAACATTTATTTTAATTTACAGAATTTTCTATCCTGCAATTCAAAATAATTGACCAGAGCAGCTTACAATATTCAGTCATAAAATGAAACATATTCCATACATATTCACATAACACAGCACATACTTATCAGGAGACACGAAAAAACACTTCTCATAAAGTTAACCTCACGTGACTGGCTTTAATAGATACAGAAATGTGCAAACTAATGCTGGATAGAAGTTGATTTTTAATGAGGGGGTTTCCCCACCGACAGAAATCTTTTCCCTAAATGCATTCCAGAGCGCATGGTGCAAAGTGCACTTACTTGCAGGACTCTGCTCCCTAACCTTAGTCAGCTCTCAGCACTTCTCCCCTCCTCTGGACACTGCCGTTACGTTATCCAGTTGATTGGCTACCAGGGAAGGGATATTTGTAGTTCCATTTTACTTATCGGATTCACCTTTCCAAGCAGCCCCTCAGAATGCCTCCGACAGCATTCCAGGCTGAAAGGTCAGCGCCATGGCACCAAGAAGAATGCATTTATCCCAAGGTTTAACAACTTCTAACGTTATGGGGCCAATCTGTTAATAATCAGCAAGTCAACTACAGTATAATGAGCACCAATAGCAAAGGTAATGAGTTTACAATAGGAGAATTCCAAGAATCTCCAGTGCTAACTGATTGTCCAAAGTTCAATGGCTTAGATGCTTTATAACGCCTTGTAAAAGCAAAAGTTTAATACAGAATAAATGCGCGTGGATTATGTTCACTTGAGGCATGTGTTACAGATTTGTACATAAGGGGTTCTTGGTGGTGGTTGGGGGGGGGATTGTAGAGAAACATCCATACAGAGTGTTATGACTCCTTCCAGCTCCTCCCAGTCCCCAAACCCTGAGAAGATCAAGGTTTTTACCCTTCTGTAAAAGGATTATAACAGGCATAAAACCACAGCTAAATAATAGGGAAATTATGTTATGAAATGTGGGGATGGAAGAAGTAGGCAGTATTTTATATTTTTATTTTGGTTGCATTGACTGTATTATTTTATGTGTTGATTTCATTGTACATCGCTTAAGGAGATTATATCAGTTAAGCAATCCATAAAAGATTTGAAATAAATAAATATGCATTTGTTTTTAACAAATGAGACCATTTTTGGTTTGTTCTAATAGAAAAAAAAACCAAAATAAAAATAGCCTCCTGTAAAATACCTGCTAATTTTTGGGGTATTTTCCTATTCGTTGCTTCCAGCGGACCCTGCCTGAGCACTGGCCCCGGGCCATTTTTTAGTTTGGGACAGTCCTGCCAAAGCCACCCGAGGCCCCCTTTTTTGGAGGGGTTTTTCTTTTGTTTTTGGGAGGCATTTCTAGTATAATTGGAGGGAGAGGGGGGTTGGCAAACAAACCCTCCACAATATAATATATATATATATATTTATTAAATGAAACTAATCCAAACCAAAAAGAAACCCAAAATTTTGGGGTTGCGCATCCCTACTAAATACAGAGCAGAAAGAAACACCCGATACAGAATTAGACCTTCTGCTACCTAAGAACCACTTGTAGGAGCTGATTCAGCCTTAAATGTCATGTGCAAGCTGAAAAGTAAAGCACAGAATTATAAAAGTGGTTACAAACTGGAGCAAATGAACAAAGTACTTGCATTACCACAGCGTTCAAAGCTGCCCAAAACCTAAAACGTATACATGCCAATAAGGGAAAACCAGTAAGTTTAAAAATGACAATTAGGTACTTAGATCGAACAGGTAACGTGTGTGTGCGTGCAGTCTTACAACACATCCCCGTTTGTGTCCAGTCGCAAGGTTCATACACTGAGGCCTGATCAGTCTGCAGATATCTGTAAATCACTGGCGTAAAAACTCCAGCCAAAGGGTCCCTGCAGTGCTGGCCTGGGGGGCAGGAGAGAAAAGGGGCACGCTCATAGACTCTGCCCCAGAAAAACTGATTTCTGTCCAGAGCTTTCCTCTAGAATTTCAATTGACACCACTGCTATTATATTCATCAATACAGAACAGATCGGTCCTGAATATCTGCCTTCCTTTGATCAAGAGTGTCACACAATTTACTAGAGGTCCCATGCTCTTTCCTATACTGATGTCATGGCTACCCTACCCTTAAAAGCTATGTTAGTTCTGCCAAAAGGTTTGTAAAATACGCACAGCATCCCTACTGCAAAATTATAGCATCAAAGAACAAATGGAACCGCAAGGAACTGAATCCAGCAGTGTCCGAGGCTCAGAACAGCTATCCTTCATAAGAAGTGGGCAGTGAGTCATAAATGAGCAAAACCTTGGATATTTGGCAAAGTATTCAATGCGCTTTCACTTAAGGCAAAAGAAAACAAAAGACTATTCCGTATACCAGTGCTTCCCAACCCTCTCCTGGAGGCCTACCTAATCAGTCAGGTTTTCAGGATTGTCACAGTGCATAGGCAGGAGATAGATTTGCATACCCTGGGTCTCCATTGCATGCAAATCTCTCTCATGCATATTCATCCTGGATATCCTGAAAGCTCACCGGGTTAGGTGTGCCCCCAGGAGAGGGTTGGGAAACGCTGCCATACACTATGTACCTTAGAAAAAAAAACTGCTGAGTGTATATCGCTACATAATATATTGCAGAATGATGAATCACCTCCAGCCTCTTGTTCACCCCCCTTGGAGGGAAGCAGCCCAACACCATCAGCTGCTCGGAGGCCATTTCCTGAGTTCCACAGCCTGAACATGCCGGATGGCAAACCCCAGTCAGGCAGGCAGAAACTTGCTGGTTTCCCCAAAGCGTCATTCCATGTGCGAGATGTTATCAGCCTAATGCTGAGTTGGATATAAAAGGTAACCTTTCCTCTCCCCGTCGGTTCATAGCTGGGTCATCAGTCTGGGCAACCTACTCACAGGCCTGTGGGTCAGCACATTGTCACTTATCCCAAGGCCCAGACTGCCATTTACAGGGGCAAGCTGGGCGCCTGAAAACTGTCTTCTGCCAAACGTGACGATAAGAGCACGCATTGCTCCACACAATGTGGGTAATTTTCAAAAGGATTTATGTGCTTAACTGGCTTTTGCATGTAAGTGGACGTTTGACAATCGCTAGGATATTCGCTAAGGAATTGCAAATAGGTTTTATGCGCCTAAGTGTACTTTAAGCACTTAAAAATGGGCTTTTGAAAATTGCTACAACATATGCTACTTTTACGCACCTAAGTCATTTTGAAAATCCTCCCCCCCCCCCCCCCAACGTGAGTCCTTTTTGCCATATTTAGAGGAGATGTTCCCCAGGGCGAGGTCAGGTCGGAAGAGGAAAATAGTGCACAGAGTGTGCAAAAGAAGGCATAAAGAGTGTGGGAACTTTGTAACCATGGTAAGTTTGAAATCGGACCTACGCCCGTGCTTTCTCTTAGAAACAGGCACAAAAAAAGCACCTGCAGACTTTGCCTACTGCAGACAGTTTGAAACTGCGCCCTCCCACCTCCCCCCTTTTAGGAAGCAGGAGAGGGTTTTACGGGCAGACGAGGCCTTTATTAAAAATTGCCCGTTCGATACCAGCGTAACCCTTCTTGCATGCGTTATGTTCCCGCATAAGCTTACCCGCATCAAGCAAAGGCGTTCCTGGAGCCAAGGCTGGTGAGAGGCTTGGGTTTGGATGGTTGTGCACACTTTAGAAAATTTGACTGTGTACTTGTAAATATTCAGGAAAATTGTGTGTGCACCAAACAGCAGATGTGGGATAGTTTTCAAAGCAGAGTTATGTGCATAAGCCTCTTCTGAAAACTGGTGTAATCTATCCACATATTTGAGGCTTACATTATACAGGATGTCTGAAAATTGCTTTCTTAATGGTGAAATCAGGATGTTTCACGGTTTGTTGTGTTTGGGTGACTTTTTTTTGGCAAAGATTTGCCCTTACCTTCTGAAGCCTATAGCATCCCGCCTGTCCTGATGGTTCCCCATCTGGGTACTAGCTATGCCAGACCCTGCTTAGCTTCTGAGATTTAATAAATTCAGGCTCTCCCATGCCAATATTGCTGGGACTATTGGCTTAAAATCATGCTTATTTTGTTTCTTATTTTTTTAGTACTCTGTTAATGAATATTATTGACATTTGGTTGTTTTGTCTTTTACAATTATGAATGTTTTAATTGTAAACCATTGTGACCATTGGAACAGCGGTAGATAAATATGTTAAATAATAAATAAATAAATAGATAAATAAATATCAAAATCTTAACCTGACTCAATCTCCACAGTAGGGTTTGATTGGCTTGGGTTTTGAAATTACTGTTTATTCCTTTGTTAATTACTTATGCTGTTGCTCTAAGCAATGAAGAAAAAACACACAGAATAAAATAGCGTAACATACATCAAATAAAATACTAAAGTAAACAAATAATCCTAAACAGGAAGAGGTCCATATCGAAAAGTCATTTATCCATCTAAATGGCAAAATAGGCATATTCAGCCACTTATCCAGCTAAATTATAGCCTAATAAGTAGTTGTCCGGCCATAATTTAGCTGGATAAAAAGGGCATTCTGGGACGGGGCTGAGTTATCTGGCTGATTTAGGTGACTATCATATATTCCAACTAAGACATAGATTTATCAATATCTCGGAAATAGCACCCGTGTTTAAAAAAAAAAAAAAGTGTACCGCATGCACATTTTCCACAATGCATTACTGACTGAGAAGGTTGGTGGTTTGGGCTGCTAGAAGAGAGAGAGCGAGAAAGGGAGAGAGGAGAGAGAGAGAGAGCACCCTGTGGAGGCTCACATACAAGTTAACATTTTATATCACTGTAAGAAGGGTATTATGAACTCCGGGTGAGATTTGGGGAGTGGCATAGGTTTTGGGGGAGTTTTACATGCACAGTCATACATACGAACAGCACAGTTGCCATCAGTGAAGATTTGGTGATTTGGAGTGATGAAAGGTAAAGGAGTAGATTGGTACAATGTATTCTCTACCTAGGTTGATTGCAGCTAGACAGAGAGTGCATCAAGCTAGGTAGAGAGAACATTGTACCAATCTACTCTTCTTTCAACTTTCATCTCTCCAAATGAGAGTAAATCTTCACTGATGGCAACTGTGCTGCTCGCACCTCGAGTTCATAATGCCCTCTCTTACAATGGTATACAAAGTTAACTTATATGTAACCTCCACAGAAGCTCTCTCTTTCTCTCCTCTCTCCTCTCCCCTCCTGAACCGGTATTTGCGATAATAACTGTTTTGGCTGGTACACACAGCTAACGCAGGCACAACGCACAGAAAAAAAGGTGTAGTTATTTCCGGCATTAAAACCCGCATTGCCGTGCATTATTGTATTATGTTAACTGACCCTCATTTCCATTTACTCCGCCCAACTCCTCCCACTCGAATACTAATTTTAAATTTGCATATACGTTTTGTGATGCGGTATTTATCGGGCATGCTACAGCGTTATCGCGGGCATTAGGGCCCTAACACGATTTGATAAATGACCCTGTAAGTTAGCCGGATACATTCAGACCTGTTCCTGCGCAGGCCTGAAGTTATCTTGGCTTGTGTGGCTATCTAACGTGCTGCGTAACCAGATAACTTTAGAAGATATCCGCTAAGTGGCACTGGTGAAAACAGTCCAAACAAAGAAATGAAAGGGCCAGCGGGGCCAATCCCCTTTCTCCTCCCCAAAAATCATCATACAAATGCCCTGACGGCCGTGCTATGCTCACCCTCCAAACCAGTTTTAAACCTTGAGCCCAGCACTGTACGCCAGCCCCCGACCCTTTATTGTTTCTTGTGACCAGCATGATGGGACTATCGTCTTGAATGTTGGATATAAAAAAACTTAATAAATAATAAATAAATAAATATAAATAAATAAATATGAAGATCATCATGCCCCCTCCCCCCCCCCCAGACACCCTCAGGACCCTCCTTACCTCCCCCCCCCCAACTACCTCAACACCTCATTTCCATGCCGGGAATAAAGGACCCTCTGCTCGCTCCCAGTGCTGCTGTAAAAAGGCAGCGCGGGAAGTGTAAGCTTTTAAATAATCTACCCAGTCTATATGGAGCCCGACAACTTTAGGCGGGTATATTGAGCAGGGACGTTTATCCCGCTGAATGTACGGGTCAAACTATCCGCTAACTTTAGCCTGATGGCTTTGTCCACTGAACGGCCTCGACCTACAACAGCCAACATGGGCCCTAGCCCTTGGCAAAAGAAAATCGAGAAGCAACGGTGCTCAGTCAGGCAAGGCCTGTTGGACAGGACTGCACTGCAGATTAAAAAAAAAAAAACAAACGCACCATGACACTATTTGTAGGTTGTCCCAAGGGCTGCCTAACATTTTGTATTTACTAGCAAAATGCTTAGTACACGTGGCTCTGAATACCCGTAAATTAAACCTACAAAAAAAGCAAAGCAAAGGATATTAGGTAGCCCCCTAAAATCATCCCAAACCATTCCTTAACCATCCCAAGAGCAGGCACATCAGGTCCCCAGGTGCTCACCACCCTCCTTCCAACAAAGCTCCCTTCTCGTCTCTGCCTGCATCGATCAGCTGCCATCCTAAAACTAGAGCTCACTCCTGAAATGCACTCTCCACGTGCTGACGAGCGCCCACCCAGGCTTTAAGTAAAAGCAGAGAACGCCACGGCACAAAAAAAGCAGCAAAAAACCCTTCACACTAGGAACGCGTGACTGCGATGCACTGAAAACTGCCGGGCAGAGCTGTACTGAATTTTCACATTATCCTTCTACTTACAAACTGTTCACAAACAGGACTGGGGAAGGCAGAAAGCAGTCGACTTTCAACATTGGGCTTTGGGAGAAATTTCATAATATTGTGATTTAGTGTGATTGTTTCACTCCATGTTAGTTGATTTATCAATGGACATTTGCCAATTTTAATCTAGTTTAGAGCACACGTGTGGTGTGAATGCATACGATATACTATATTTTTGTTTCAACATTTGTAAGAGGTTTTTTTAATTGTATTTATTTAATTACATTTTTTAACAACACAGTTTAACAACAGAATTTGTACTATAGGCTTTTTCAATTTTGCATTATTTTTGGAACATTTTCTTAATAAAGATTTTATCGTGTTTCTGTAAATGTTTCTGGAGCGCTGTTTTCCCTTAGGGGTTTCTTTGTTTTATATATAGATGCTTATAGATGTACTAAATGCGAGGTAGAGAAGCAAAAAAAATTACCCCAGTGATTTCTTCTTCATAGCCGGCACAATCTCCGTTTCTATATCGACATTTAAATCGAACTTCAGGGTGAAACATTCTTTACTCGGGTCCTACAGATGAAAAAAAAAAAAAAAAGGAAACCAGTGTTAATACTTTCAGGTCCCTAAGAAATGTCCCTCCCCCTCCCCCCCCCCACCCTCAAAAATAAAAGAAATAAACCGTGATCGGCAATCACATTAGCAAACCATAGGGGATCTGTATCAGGTCGCAACAGTCAGGGTTAAAAAGGATCTTTCACCAAACCACTCCTGGTTTATCGCTGGCATCACTGATTGCCATTTTTTTTTTCCTGTTCTCTCTCTCTCATACCTTCTGCTTCACAGCCAGGCCATAGGCCTAGTGAATAAAGCTTTGCTGGTTTTTGGGAGGGGGGGGGGTTTGGGGGGGTGCTTGGCAGCTTCCTCCCTGCTCCTTGAGGCTTTCAGTTCAATCAGGCCCGGCTTCCGCTGGACTCTGACGCCGCGACTGAATTCATGTTCATGGCACCTCTCAACTGGTCTCAACTGAGCTGGAAGCCCAGAGTTGCAGAGGGAAACGTTTGGGTCGCAAAAGGGAATAAAAATGAGAGAACGCCGTTAACATTCTTCTTTGTGGATTATTGGTGAGTAAAGTTACCCCTGCTATAAAACAGCCCAAATGATTCTGTGCTCTCGGTGTGCGTGAGAATTAGCCACAAATTCCAATTCCCCCCCCCCCCCCCCCCCTGTTTCTCACGAATGCTTTCATTTTTACGTGAAGCCTTTCACCAGGTTTTTGACTGCCCCCGCTAAAAGATTTGGCAATAAACCCTCTGGCGAAACTTCAGACGAGACAATGAATTCCAAATTCTTGCTAAACCTTACACGAAGCAGAAGGTCGAATTCTCACCCAGTCTCCCGTCAACATGCTGAAAACTGCTATAATCACAATATTAAAAAAAAACAACCCAAAATGCAACCAGAGCAATGGTTATGCCATGCCTACATCCCCCCCCCCCCCCCCCCCCCCCGTCCACCGGCAGAACCCATGAGTTATGTATCTAAGTCCACTTTGACAATTCGTTCTAAAGTCTCCTGTCTTCTAGCTAGGAAAAGCCTTGTAAAACCAATACCATATGCACACTTCATTGCTCTGCTTGCATTATTCTATTTTTTTTTTTTTGATATTGTGATTATAGCAGTTTTCAGCACATCTGATAGAAGACTGGGTGAGAATTCGATCTTCTGCTACGTGTAAGATTTAGCAAGAATTGAGCGGATGTGTACATTTTACGTGCTGAAACACTGTGCAAAAACGGCTTCCCCTCTGTCCCCCAGAACACCTCTTGCTGGTCCATGGAAAATTCCGGGCAAAATCTTGCTCTGCATGTGCTTTTCTGCAGACCATCCTTAGGATGCTTTTCAAAGGCTGATTTTACACACACAAACAACAGTTTACGCTCGTAAATCCTTTTGAAAAATTAGGCCCATGATGCTTAAAATTTGATTTCGCCTTTGGGTTGGCCCTGTTGGTGCTCTGTGGCCAGGGAAAGGTGGCTTTTGTCTGAAGCTGCAGTAGAACCAGGCTGATTTAAACCTGCTCTCATTCTAGAGGAACCTGTGGATTATGCCATGATCCAGATTTAAAATATCTGGTGGATTTTTGCCGCAGATTTCACCAAAATTTGCAGATTCATTGAAATAAATAGCGGATTCTTCCACAAACAGCAATTTTATTTTATTTATTTGGTGCAATAATTCAGGGCAGCTGCTTTTTTTTTTTTTTTTTTTTTTTAATTTCTGATGGACAATCCAGTAAGAGTTCTGTGAAAAACAGGCACAAAATCCTTCAGGAAACCAAATGGCAAAATATTGCAAAGACAAGCAAAACGATCGGGTCACTAAATATAACGCGTCTGCAGACGTCCCAATGTGTAATTTTCATTTACTAAAATTATTAACAAAGGTGAAATCTCCTATCACCTTTCATGTAATTAACAATTCTCATGGGCATCACTGTTTTTAGAAACGAGAATACATTAATTCTTTGATGATAACATTTAGCTCTCAGCTAGGAAAATAAAAAGATGGAGCATAAAAATCATTCTTACATCTGTGTGTCTTCTCCGAGTTTTCTTCTTGCTCAGTTTAAGGGCAGTGCTCTTCTTGTCCCTGCAGAATATGGAAAACACATTTGTTTGACAGCTTCTGAAGTATGGCGCCTACACTGAAGCAACATATCAGACGTCTAAGCCTGCACATATGGCAGGCGGCCCACCCTTCACTTGGGGGGGTTGGGGGGGACAGAAAAGTCTCGGCTCACAATAGGAACGGTGATGCGTACTTCAGAGGGCTGCACAAACACCGGGCCAGGAACGCATTCCTCTCGTCACTACTGCCCGGCAACCGAAGCCCGGGCCGGGGAAACCCAAGTGGGCAAAACTATTGCGAGAAAAGCCAGAAAAGGAAAACAGACCAGGGCTTTAAAATCAGTCACTCAGCTTATGACTAAAAATACTCAATAATATGAAATGCACGACCACCACTCTTGATTGGTAGCAGCTGAGGTGTGATCTGAAACATTTGCTTCTATTTATCATATTTCTAGCACTGCTAGACATAATGGTACAGGATTTCTAATACCAGGAAGTGTTTTGCAAAATTTACTTTTTAGATAATTAAATTGACATAAGAACATAAGAAATTTCCACGCTGGGTCAGACCAAGGGTCCATCAAGCCCAGCATCCTGTTTCCAACAGAGGCCAAACCAGGCCACAAGAACTTGGCAATTACCCAAACACCAAGAAGATCCCATGCTACTGATGCAATTAATTGCAACAAGACGTATTTACCAGAGAATAATAATGAAAAAATAGTCTTCTAAGGGACCATCATATAAACCTCTCACTTTAATATCTTTTACATTCTTGCATGTGCTCCATTGATAAATCAAAGGGGTACAGTTTTAATCATTGGTCCAATTTTTTTAGGATTTGTTTAAAGCATTTTCACTAAAAATAGTATTTAAAAAGTGCACTACTTCCCCATTAGTTGAAGTTAATTCATGCCCAACACGGTACCAAGCTTCGCAAAACTGCTGCTTCACGGGTCAGCGTATCTCAAAATTCAAAGAGTTCTTTCTTTTCTTTTCAGTCCCGTTATTATTATTAATTGAAGCGGCTGGCCAATTCTTCACAAAACATTTTCACCTGCCAAAAACTCGGCATTTTAACTATGGTGACGAGTCATCACGTAGAAAATGTAAAAAACCTGGCTCGTCACCAGTTACAGGCGTTGTAAGCTGATATTGTGAGCTATGCGGCCATTTGATAATCTTTGCATAACCCTTTGTTTAGCAGGCTTTTGTGGGTTAATCTTTAGAGTGACTTATACAGTCCTTGATGAAGGTGACATACGCCGAAACAGTGCCGGTGTCGGGCAGTCCCATGGACCGGGTAGTTTTGCGTTCCAACTGAATGGCCCGGATCAGTCTTTTGCAACTGCTGCAAGTCCTTTAAGCTAAGTGCTACTTTAAAAACAGTATTAAGGCATGTGTGTTTGGATTGTAAGCCTGTGCAAACATTGTGCCTGATAAAGACCACACATTTTAAAGTGATTTTATGTGCATTTAAAAAACTGAAAAATCGGCTGGATTTATTGGCCTTTTACTGGTAGATGAGTCACCTACCCCTGTTGGTACACTAGTTTGAGGAAATTTAGCTCGCCATAGTAGCGATTACACAGGTGGTTTTGATACCAGTTTTACGATTAAGCTTTCTGCCACTAAGCCTTTTTTGCTGTTTAAGTACAATAGTAAATCACAAAATCAAAAAGCACAAGTACAAAGACACAAACAATAACTAACAAAAAGGTGTTCCAGAAAAGACCACGTTTATTACCTTCAATCTCGCAGATTTACGAAGGCTGAGAGTTTTTTTGTATCATTGCATCGGAAAAGAGAGAGAGGGGAGGTCGCATGCTCAGGAAGTTTAGACAGGGAAGATCTCAACACATGGAAGTTCAGTTAGAATAATCAAAAAATAATGAGACAAAGGCAGTTCAAGTATCACAGGCATAAAGCACGCTAAGAGACGGGTCTCCTGAGAGACATTTCTACGGTCAACTCCAGAAGAATATTGTGTGTGACCACTGGAAACAGGAAAAGCGAGGGCATGGGGTTGTTTTTTGTTTTTTTAATATATGCAGTATATATTTTGCAGGACCAGTATTATGCATCCTCTTTGGATTAAAAAAGCATTTTCAGAAAAGGAGAGTTTCTGCTTTCATCACTTTTATGGATTTGATTAAACTGTATATACTCCTGCCTTGAGGGATCGTCATGTCTTCCTGCACTGTTTTGCTAAGAGCTGTTTATTCAAATGTATGCTTGATTAGTTTCATTGGTTTCTGCAAGATTATTTTACAGACTGTTTGTATGCCAGAAATATTGAATAAATAAAAAGTGTTTAAAAAGACAAAAGATTATAAGGGAGTTAATGCAAGAGGAACTCAGGATAGTTGAGAAACTTCCAGACAGTGGAGACACAGCACTGTGCTTATCAACTCTCTCACTAAGGTGGTTTGAAATGAGCATCTCCTTGAAACACAAATGGAACATACTCCAAAGTCAACTACCGGAAATTTTAATGAGGGACTGAGCTGTATTTGTTAGGTCTCTGCCCCCTTATCCCATAAAACTGTTACAACTCAATGGCACTTGATTTTTTCAGCCTGCTCATTATGGTTGGCATTAGGAAATATTCTCCCCTACTCGCCTTTTCCAGTGGCCATGAGTACAGCAGCCTCAGGAGAGATACAAAAGCATGAACAGCTCATCGTGTTTTACAGAGTTTCCACAGTTATGAATTACTGCCATTCGGGCCGATATAGTAAAAGTCGCAGGAGAGCGGATGAATGCCCGCTCTCCCGGCGCGCGCACAGGCCACTCTCCTGTGCGCGCAATTCTGTATTCAAATGATGGCCCGCGGCAAAAAGAGGCGCTAGGGATACTAGCACGTCCCTAGCGCCTCTTTTTGGACAGGAGCGGCGGCTGTCAGCGGGTTTGACAGCCGTCACTCAATTTTGCCGGCGTTGGTTCTCAAACCCACTGACAGCCACGGGTTCGGAAACCGGACGCCGGCAAAATTGAGCATCTGGTTTTCAACCCGCGAGCCGCGGGCCAATTTCAAAAAATTTTTTTTTAAACTTTTTTTTTAACTTTCAGGACCTTCGACTTAATATCGCCATGATATTAAGTCGGAGGGTGCACAGAAAAGCAGTAAAAACTGCTTTTCTGTGCACTTTCCCGGTTCCCGGAGAAATTAACGCCTACCTTTGGTAGGCGCTATTTCTGAAAGTAAAAATGTGCGGCCTGGCTGCACATTTTTGCTATTAGGTCGCTATTAGGTTCGGGGGGGTTGGACGAGCGTTTCGACGCACTATTACCCCTTACTGAATAAGGGGTAAAGCTAGCACGTCGAAAACGCGCGTCCAAATGCGGGTTAACAGTGCGCTCCGCCGGAGTGCACTGAACTGTATCGGCCTGATTGATAGCATAAGAAGCACTGGGAACATAATTTATTAAGTAGGCAGCACAGAAATTTTACATAGTGCATTATTCAAGAAATCGGGTTCCACTTGCTATTCAAAAGACGCCTATATGTGATTAAAATCAGGGGTAACTCCTACCATGTACTAAATTTGGGACACATAGCTCTTCAGTAGCCAACAACGTTGACGTTCAACTTACACACGAGAACTGCTGTGTTCACCAGTTCAAGCTGCCTCGATAATGCTTACCAGAAACCAAGAGCCCTCCCAAAAAAATCCTCATTTCATAGCAAACTGTTTGTTAAAAGGGGAACAAAGTTAAGCTCTGTTGCCCTTAATGTGAAACCTTTTTGAACTACAAGAGACAAAAGTAGACACCAAAGACTCATGGGAAAAGTACTGCAGGGATGTAATGGTCTCCAAGGGCTCACACACCACCTTCAGTTGGCAGTCTAATGGTAAAGCACAGAGACTGATCCACCGGGAACGTAAACCATGACTGAAACAATGACTTATTGGAAAACCACAAATCAACTCTTTAAACCAAAGAGCAGGAACTGTAATATTGCATCTAGAGATCATAATCAAAATATCACGACCCTATTAAAATTATCAAGAAAGTGCTCCAGCTGTAGGAAATAAAACCTGAACGCACAGCATCATACACCTTTGGAGGTGGTAGGTACATTTCCTAAAGCTCGCTGTTTCTTCCTCTATAGCCAAAAACAAAAAGGTGGGTAGTAACGTCTTCCATACACACACACTTAAAACAGAGCAGCAAAAGTGTGGGAGGAGTCCTTAAGGACCATCAGCAGGCGCCAAAATAAGGAAAACAACCTTATAAAAGCATTAAGCACAGCTTATTAAGCGATCAAGAGTACATTTTCAACAGCAGATAACAGCAATCAGTCCCCTGACACGGGCCGTGATTCATGCAGTGCGCTGCATCGGGAGGGACAATTCTCATTTTTGTGACTGGATGACAAAATTCTTTGGCTGATCAATCACCTCAACTGATTACTTCCCCGTGTTCACATTTAGATTTGAAAGCTCTTGGCCCATGGGACTTTGTAATGACCAATAGGTTTGAAGTGATTGGTCATTTAAAGAATTCTGTCACGCAATCACGCTGCGTGCTTCTCGAAACACGGCAAGGTAGGGAGGAATGAACAGTGTTCTCGACAGTAAACAAAGCCTATATGGATGCACACTTCGATTGCTGTAGAAGATCAGCTGAGTAAAGTATCCAAAACAGCGGTCAGTAGAACTCGCAACGCACTAGGATTTTAAGAACAGTTTTGTGAGATTCTTGAGAATAGAGTCCCAAATAAATGTATCCTTCATGGCCTTTCCTTACCTCTTTGCAAGTTATAATGATGCCACCTAGTGGCTAATTTGAGCTTTATCGTGAACTTGTTAAATATTATTGCATCACCTGCATTTTTACATGATGTATTTTATTGTGTTTTGGAAGTTAGTAAATTTGTTATGTCATTACTGTATGCAGTCTTGTTATGCTATTATTGTAATGCTTGTGAGCTGCTCCTAGTCTTTGAGAGTCACTAAGGATGTAAATCTAGAACAGAAAGATAAACCGTTCAAATACTACACTGTATACACTGCCTTCTTCACCCTAAGTCATCTCTGTTATGGCGCCACAAATCATAGTAACATTGTAAATGGCGGGGAGAAAAAGACCCCAAGTGCTTCATTCAGTCTGCCCAGCAAGATGCTCATGGTAGTAACTGCCTCTCAGTGCAGGTTACCCCCATGCTGGTAATCGTAGGGGTCAGTACCCAACGCCCATCTGCTGCTGTTCTCTCTCCTTAATCACCACTGCCTACTGCTTCAGACCTGAAAAGTCGCTCGCCCTTACCAACAGTTTGTAAATCAAGGCCGATCCCATCAACTGCAGCAGACAGCAGGGCTGCATGGAGATATGCTGAGGCCCTAAGCTGGGTGAAGTTTAAGAGGCCAAAAAAAAAGTAAAACTTGAAATTTAGTAAGTCTTTTGTAGTCAGAAGGCCTCTCATAAATCCGAGACCCTAAACTGTAGCTGAGGTAGCTTGTGCCTGAATCTGGCACTGACAGGCAGACAGGCGGACAAAGAATCTGGCATCAGGCAGTAGATTTTTGGCAAGAAAAATTCTGATTCTATGGTTGCCCGGTGGGACGTTCCAAAAAACTGCTCCAGGCCATCCAGCAGAAAGCACCAGGAACTCATCAACAAAAGTCACAATACAGGCCGAAAAGGTTAAACTGGACACGGAAGCCCTAGCTAGTGCCAGCTATAGAACAGAACTTTTTTTTTTTTTTTTGCAAGGGATTGGGGAGGATTCTGTTCACTTTGCTACTCAAAATCGCTCGGTTTTAACTAAACAAAATCTCTTCAAATGAATCTGAATACTTAACTACATGCTGCTGGGTGCAGAAGTGTAACATTCCTCCTGTTGCTTGCTGGGGTAGGACCAATCCTCCTTTAGTGTCAGATATTTCAAAACCACCCCCACATAACGAATGGAAGAATGAATTAAAAAAAAAAAACACAACAGAAAACAAAAACTATACAGCTGCAGGGAGAAGCTTGGGTTACTTTGATATGTCTTTGCTAGAACTTACACCATTGCCCGAGACCCTGAGCCCACCGAGGGGGCCTCTGCCCCTGTTTGCGTCAGGGCTGCTCTCTCTTTCCTGAGACAACGCAGACTTCCAGGCAGCAGTGGGATCTTCTGCACCGCTGAGTCTCCCTCTCGCCAGAACCTCTGTGGACTTCTTCGCTTATCATAACAGCTATTTTACAATCTATAAAAGAGACTCCTGCTTGTCCAAAACCAAGGCAACAAAGAACCCATTGTTTCTAAACATTTTATCCCATTGCCGCAATCTACTATCCCAGCCGAGATTCTGCAAAAAGGTCTGGTTGCGATTCCAGGGCTGCTTGCTCGTGGATATTTGCTCAAGTTCTCCAAAGGTACGCAGCAAAGTCCAATCAATCTCTGCCGCAGATCAACAGGAACCTGTCAAGAGTTCAGTTTGGGACTGCCCCTCCTCTCAGCCTTCACAGCGCTTCCAACCAACAGCCAAGACTCGCCATGGCCGGTGTGACAGACCATCAAGTTACTGGTGTGTCCTCAAGGCAACGCTGTTCATCACGTCTTATGATGTTAAGCAATATCCCAGTAGGCGACCAACATGCTGTGCTGTTGTAGCACTGTAGCTCCCCTGGAGCTAAAAGAACTTTTATAAAAAGCTTTCAGCTTTGTATCATATCAGATTCTCTTCTTTCCTTCACAGGTCACTTTCTGGCCCCAACCAGCTCCCATTGGATATTGTATAGTCTGTCAATTGCTCTCAAAGACACCAGTGGCCAATCAGGTTAAGGAATGCCTAAATTCTATCAGAAAATTACAGATATCATACTCGTGCATTTCTAACCGCCCCCCTCCAAGGCAGTAATATACTAAAACACTAGCAAACTGCAACTGAGTAGTTCAGTATATGGAACATAGAACATGACAGATAAAGGCCAAATGGCTGAACCAATCTGCTCATGCACACCTCCCACTTAGCTTTACAATCTCTTCCTCTCCCTCAGAGATCCTTTGTGCTTGTCTCCCTGCTTTATTTAATTCTGATACGGTCCTCGTCTCCACGATCTCCGCTGGGATGCTGTTCCATGCACCCAGATCTAAGGAATGCAGCAATAACCTGTCTTCCCATCAGATACCAGACCTTCCAACCTGCTGATACCTTGATAAAGGAGATGTTGCCTTTTCTGCAGACTAGGAGATAACTTTTGGTTTACCCAGGGCCTACACAGAGAATTAAAAAAAAAAAAAAAAAAACTTAGAAGAAAACACCTACCCCTTCCCATCCATCAAGGCTTCGTCATCTTCATCTACGTCAGAGGCTGGGCTGGTGCGAGGTGGGGCATGACCGCGTGGAGACATTGCGGGCCAGAATGGAACCTTCAGTGAAAATGAAAGAGAAGTATAAAAATAAGGTTATATATACAGATACGATTAAAGTCGAATGCATTAACTCTCTTAACTCATTCCCCAACAAACCTCTTGTTATGTCTGTTCTGAACAAGAACTGAGCCGAATCAGAGGGGGGAAAACAAACACACGAACCCTCTTCAGTCTGGAGTTGTACGACATTCCTGAATCAAATGAACCGGGTGATCCAAGGGTCACTCTGTTGCACTGGGTCATTTTTTAAGGTGAGGGGGCAGGGGTGGGGGACTCAGGAGCAACACAGAGAGAAACACAAGCTAATGAGGAGATCCCTAGGCATCACGGAAGCTGTGCATAATGCATGTTTCTTCCCATTTGTCGTGCAATTTTAAATAGCATTTTATGCTCGATTATCAACTGGGATAAAAAAAAACATCCATTTATCAGACGTCTGAACACAAACTATTTATTTATCTACCATTCTTATTAACTACTTCCCTGATCTCTGTGGAGTTTGCCTAAAGTGCTGAAAATTTTAAATCATCAAAATACAAAAGAATTCTTGCATAACTCTTAAAAACAATCACACACAATACAATACAAAAACAAACAGCTGAGAGCCAGAAAACATTCCACACCCTCATCATTACAAGCAGCATGAAATTATAACCTCCCATCTGCTCCACCCCTACACACACACACACACACACTTCTCATCCAGTATTTAACACATAGATCACGAGATGAGTACTTCCAATGAGGAAGTTCCAGATTTTCCTACTAGTAAAAAAAAAAAAATATTAAATGACCGACTTCATTCATTCATTAAAGGCATAAGATTCATTCACCCAACAGAAGCCTATTACAGGGCGCTCCACTTTCAGGAGATATGGTTAGTATCGACAATGGGTTATTTTGAATAAAAGCAGATTACAGAACGGAAAGGATAAAGCAGCCTGGAGAAGGCTGTTGGTTTCATTTGGTGGCATTTTAACGTGTGCGCCGTAAAAACGGGATTTCAGCTCCCACGATCCAAAAGGTTAGACATGCTCCCAGAGAGCAGAGGCCACCGAAACAGAACACGGGGCACCCTCAAGGAGAAGAAATTGCTTTTTTAAACAGCCCAGAAAAACAAGAGCAGATCCAAAGAGGGAGGTGAGCAGATCTGTTGGTCAGTGCATGGGGCCTGACTGCAAGAGAGATGGTGGGGGCTTCATGCCAAGATACCCCCTCTCGCCACCGGCTTTCCGTGTGACCTTGCGCAAGTCGCTGGGGTCTCCCTGCGCCTCCGGGATCCAGTCCAAAACACAAGGCATGTGTCTTAAAACTGGCTTTCCCCTGCCAAAAAAAAATAATAACAAGAACGCAGGCTGCCTGGCTCACAAGTTTCTTTGGATTCTTACTGACAGAAAGTAGTAGCCTCCCATGGCTGACCAGCACCGTATCCAGAGGCACAAAAGAACTGCTATAAATAATTCAACATCATGATTGCTTAGCAAAGGAATAAAAGCTGCACTGTAGTAGACATCGGTGCAGAGGTCATCCGGCAAGCAAACTCCCACAACAAGTAGAACAATATTGCTCCGCAGCAGAAGGATGTGATACCACAACTGCTTTAGTGAGGGGTCAGAAAGCTGCAGCTGGTGGAAGGGCTTTTGTGTGTGGTGATATTTTGCTTTTTTTTTGTGTGTTTTTATGTACCCTGCTCCGAGTGTCGGAAGGCATAGGCTACAAGTAATTTAAATACATAAATAAGGGCACCTAAAACCTAGGCACATGGAGCTTTCGTTTCCAAACTATGGACAGGAATTAGTTTTAGTAAAACGCCAGCCCTGCATGTTGTTACCCTTTTCAAGTTGTGGCCTTGCATTTGCCCCTGTGCCAGCTCAATCGGAACCAGGACTGGGATCTGACAAGACTTAAGGCTCCATTCGCGGTTACACGCGGGCCTGTTCCCTGCTGAAGCGGCAGTGCACGGCGCTTCCTGCTGGGTCAGCCTTTTCTCGGTTTGCTTTTTCTTTATAAGAGACATCTGCAAAGGATTGGCCTTGGAAATTAAAAAAAAATAAAAAAATCCATGCAGCCAGGAAGAAAACAAATTCTCTCCTGGTGTCGGTCTGATCCAGGCAACGGTGACAGATGCAGTCCCGCGTTACCAAAAAAATCTGCGACGCATCCACTCATTCTGACCAGATTTGTGGAGGATGCAAACCTTCCCAGCAGTCCACCTTCCCCGAACGCCCTCTCTCCTGCCGGCACATCCTTTCCGTGACGCCTGTTAAAAGTTCTTTACGTCGGACACCAGCGGGTTAAAAGCACGGCTGCCACCGCATACTGCACGCACCGTTCTACACGAGGCTGCGAGTTTACAAGTAGCGTCCGTTAAAAGTAATCGATCCTTCATTTTTGCCCGTTTTTTTTAAAGGCGGCCCCTGCAATGGAGGGAACCCGGCCTTAAAAGAGGGACAACTTTCAAAATGATTCATATGGGGGGGGGGGGGCCTCATGACCCTGTAACTTAGTGCTCTGAAAGCTGCACAGCCTCAACGCAGTTAAACGTGCGCGTAGCGTTCCACGACACGCCCGCTGGTAGGAGGAGTTTCTGAGAGACACATTTAGGCCGGAGAAGGAAAATAACGAGCGGTCACTGCATTTTCTAATCGATGCATCTGTCAGGTCCTTCTGTTTTCTGACCACCGCATGTGCAACTGAGTTACAAACCGCGAGCCCCGTGGTCCTTTTTCAATGCTGCCCAGCACGCCGGTTTTACAATCACGTCTTGCCGGCGCGGGTCGTGCTCTCACCTTGCGGTGGCAGGTCAAAGCGAATGTGCCTGTCAAAGTGCATGGTGCTGTGGAACCTGCTGTCACACGACTCGCACAAGCTCAGCGGGCTCTTGTGGTTCAGCTGCTGACAGTCCGTATGGTGACATACCTGTAAGACAAAGAGTTCACAGTCACATCAGGCCCTTTTGTCCACAACCCCCCCCCCCCCAAAAAAAAAAAAAAAAAAAAAGGCTGCAGGGCTCATACAACACTGGACAACAAAAATATATTTTGCTTGCATCAACCTGTTCTAATCTCCCACAGAACTAGTCCAAATCGAAAAACCATCAAAAGCTTAGCAGCAAAAGCAACCTGCTGGATTGAATTTTCCGTCAGATGTACTACTTGTAAGCAGAGAAATGATGCTGCCGTGGCTCAGTATTTTGAGGGTAGTTTCCCACGTCCATCTTCAGCTAAAACCCCAGGTCAGCAGCCGCTTATCCATTCTAATCTCTCGCCATCCTGTCTGAAGACGAAACCCATTTGTGGATAATTCTTACGGTGGGCCAACAGAAAAGTATCACAGCTTGCAAAGAAACCAGATTTTATCCAGGATAAATTCTACTCTCTAAAAGGGGAATTAAAAAAAAAAAAAAAAAAAAAGAGTTGTGCGCATACAACTTAGCACATGGGTGTGCAAATAGCGCATAGTCGCATAGGTGCTATTTTATAAACCTCAAACATACACGTGCAAGTCATGGCGCACGAATAAATTTGCATGCATAAAAAAGGAAGGCTGGGGGCATTCGCGCATATTTTGCAACCTATTTTATAACCTGCGAAAGCGAGCCACATACGGCTGTTCCCTGCACTAATTACCTGGTGTAAGTAAGAGTGAAATTCTTTACAGCCAAATACTGACTGTGTGAGGGGGTCCTGAGTAAACTGGGGGGGGGAGCTCAGGCTGAAGAACCAGGGCGGGTATTGATGACCTAACGATAGACTGGGCAAAAACTGGCGGACTGCTTGGTAAAACTGGTAATTTCCTTCACGCGCACGTCGCAAAACGTGATGATTTACCCATGTAGAAGCCAACACGTGATAAGGAGAATTCGCGAGTTACATTTCCTCCTCTAAATGATTAAAATCAAGAGCACGAATACGTGCGCATGACAGACATGTGCCACTTATCCTGATAAATTGTGACTTATTCGGCTAAGCGACAACTTTATTTATTTAAAAACATTTTATTACCTGCCCTTCCTACGTTCAGAGCGGGGTACAACACGCACGCACACACACAGTCAAGTGAACAGGAGAGAACAGGATATCCCTATAGCTGAATGCATGGGGGTGCACGCGCGTGCTGTTTTAAAGATACCCTCGCTGGTTTACAAAATCATGCGTCACCAATGTCTTATTATGTGCCCTTGCATTTGATCACAGAGGCTTATGTCTTTCATCATTTGCACCCCTATGACATCAGAAGGTCATTTCGAAATCTTTCGATGAAAATATGTTTAGAAAAACAAATCCGGTCATCGGAGTATTTGACTTCCAAAAAATTCTTGTTTTAAGGCTTCCAAAAACATGCACAATATTTCCAAATTCTATCCAGGAAATTTTGTGGCTTTCAGAATGTTAACACACTCAACATTATCCCTTGAGTAGCCACCCATTCTACTGCATCTTTCTCACGGAAGAAGAGAGTATGTTTAAAGCAGACAAGTTCATTTTATAGTGCAAATGATGCAAGAGCCTATTTATTTATATCCTGCTTTCTGACACTTTAAAGCAGGTTACCTTCAATTACTGTAAGGTTACAATTGCGATTGAACCCTAGTTTCGCTGATTCATAGTCCACTGCTCTAACCACTAGGCTATTCCTCACTTTACGGGAGGATGGATTTTCTCCAGCCAAAATATTAGAGAAAGAAGTTAAGTTATTTTAAATAGCTTTCATGCTATTAATGGGCTACAACCAGAAACAAGTAGGGATGTGCATTCATTTTTAAAGGAAATTGAAAAATGACAAACCCACCCACATTTAGTTTAAAAACACTGGAAAATAAACTGTAACCTGTGCATCTATAATTACCCCCCAGTTTATGGGTGGAGGCAAGTATTTTATAACATATGCACGTACTCCGCTTGTGAAAATACTTGTGCAATGTACTTTTAATCGCCAGTCAGTTCACCTAGACCCTCCATTGCATCACCTTGATCTCCCATTCAAAAAACTTGCAGACAAAATACAAGTACAATTTCATTTCACAGATGCAACAGCAGGTGTAAAATCAGGGCATGTGGGTACCTGCTACATAATACATTGTGTTTAAGCTTCCAAACCCTGCTCCGGAAGGCCCTCAAAAACATCTTTTTTTTTTTTTTACTTGCAAAATATTACGCAGCAAATGGCAACTCCACACATGCAGTTCTATCCTTCTGAAGAATTCCTTAGTAATGCATAAGAGCTAACCTACACGTGTCCTATCCCGATTTACACCTCTGCATGACGTTTGAAAATTGACCCCTATAAATTCAGTAGGAGCTCTTTGATTTTCAAAAGTAAAAGAGACAGAAAGCTAATGTTAGAGTACTAAATGTTTTTGGCAATTTTCAAACACCAGGGTTTCATTTAAAAAAAAAAAAAAAGAGGATATGGGAGCATTGTAGTAGTTGCAACCAACATAAACCCTGGAGATTCAGGTTCCACATCCCACTCCTGCCACTATCCTCTGTAACAGATAAGCACTTTCCTGCAAGGAGCTTTTGGCTATCGAACACGTTTTGTGATGTGCAGAATGAAAATGCGGTGTGGCAGTTGGTGCATAAGAGAGCACATGAATTCAAGGCTCCGCCCTATTTTCGGTCTCTGTGTATTACCACCCCGGGTAAGTTTACCTTATCAGTAAGTCTACACCCCACTATGCAAGATATTAAATCACGAGCCCTGAAAGATCCTTTCTCAAAGCAGTTTAAAATCTAAGTCTGAGCAGAGGGAGTTTTAAGAGTCACTAGGGTCAACGCTAGAGATGATCCGAAAAGTCACAATTCAAATTACACTGAAAACTCCAACCCGCAGAGGGAACTGCCAAACAAGGGCAATCAAGCTGGGATCTTCAACTCCACTCTGCTACCCTACCAGCACTCTAGCTCCTCGTTTACCCAATTGTAATTGAATAAGAAAACATTCCTTTAATCAGTCCAAGCATAATATTCCAACATGCACTTCTTTAGGACGTTAAATTAGTTACTACAACAATCTGATGTGACCTTCAAAATATTTGCTTTATTTTATTTTGGCTTTCCATGCATTTCTTTATACCCTAATTGCTTCACGAACTGATGATCATAAGACATGCCATACTGGGTCAGACCTAAGGGTCCATCAAGCTTAGAATCCTGTGTCCAACAGTGGCCAATCCAGGCCATAAGAACCTGGCAAGTACCCAAACATTAGATAGATCACAAGCTACTATTCCTTATTCATTAATAGCAGTTATGGACTTCTCCTCTAGGAATTTATCCAAAACTTTTTTTAAACCCATTTACACATAACTGCCGTAAACCATATCCTCTGGCAATGAATTCCAGAGCTTAACTATAGGTTGAGTGAAAATGAATTTCTGCAATTTGTTTTAAATGAGCTACTTGCTAACTTCATGGAGGTGCCCCCTAGTCCTTTTATTGTCTGAGAGTAAATAACCAATTTACACATTAACCTGTTCAAGTCCTTTCATGATTTTTGTAGACCTCTATCATATCCCCCCTCAGCCCGTTCTTCTTTCTCCAAGCTGACTAACCCTAACTCTTGGCCTTTCCTCATAGGGGAGTTGTTCCATCCCCTTTATCATTTTGGTCACCCTTCTCTGTACCTTCTCCATCGCAACTATATCTTTTTAGAGATACGGTGATCAGATCATTGCATTGGGCTCTACCTTGTGTCTTGAATAATGTAGAGCATTACATTACTTAGACAATGTGTTTAGAATTTAAGAGCTTATTGGAAAGGTATTCCTGCAGTAAGAAAACTCGTTCCTGACCCCACGTGGTAATAAGGTACATGGTTGAATTAGAATCCATCATAATACTATTAAAACTAAACCTATGCCTGTTAGCAAGAGAGGCTGGAAGACTTAATTTGGACAATTGTGTGTTACAATGTGTCTCTTGGGTGATGCAGTTTGGAAAAATGAAAAAAAAACAAAAAACAACAACACAAAAAACCCCTGTGTTCATACTTGTAAAATAATAAAGTGTCCATATGTAAACCTGAAAAGAATATGCAAATTGGGATACTGTACCACCAAGCACTAGTGGCATCTCCTGACATGCTCACAGAAAGATAAATGTTTTAAATGAATACATGAACTAAATTAGAAATGGGATGCTTCTGACAGGCAATCAGCTGCAGCTTCGGATAGGAAATGCTTACTGAAAATTGCTGCTGCAGTAATATTTAAAGAATGGAATCCAGTGTGGATAAATTCCATTTCTTTTCATCTTTTCCACAATCCTAGCACTTCTAAAACAAATGCATACACAGCCACTTCCAATAAAGAGAGCTGTCTATTTACAGTAGGCCCAGAGGGATAAAGTGCCTTGCTCCAAGGTCACTGACCTTTCCATTATACGACGAGGACTAGAAACAGGGGACCGGATGTCTGCATGGGAAAGTGGGTAACATTTGGCCCCTAAAAGACTCCTTTTCCCAAGACCTGTTCTCCAACATTAGACCGCCTCCAGCACCTTTATATATAAAACAAAAGTCGCACAAGAAATTACAAGAAAAATATATCAATCCATATCCAGCACAGAACATTTTACATCAGCTGTCAGCAGGGCAGATTGCATCCATTAACCACACTGGATTTACTATAGCAGGGACTTATAAATAATGGTGTTGTACAGGTTTATTTCTGTCCAGGGAGTTCATGTAGCAAAAGCATGTCTGTCCTATGCAAAACTGCCATAGGCTGGTGCAGATTTAAATTTACTTAACAGGTTTATACTGCTAAGGCCTGGCACATCACAAGGGTGATGAGGTTGATGTGGGAGCAGTCTAGAGCCACATTAACTTGGTGCCCTCAATGCAGCACCCTACCTCCAGAAGACGCAGCATTGCCAAGGGCCTCCCCCTGCATGACGTGGTGTAGGAAGGGGCCCCTGTTCCAGAGACATGTGGCCCCCAAGTGCATCAAATACTAGGAAACCCTTCATTAATCAACGGGTAAATGCAAATGCCGCTGACTGCAAAACTCACTGGGACGCATATGGTCTTTCTCTGTGTAACATATATGGTATCACAGTGCACGGAGATCTAGGATAAGTTATAAAAATGGGGTTGGGCCATCAGTTCTGAAAACAAACTATTCTTTCAGAGGTCTGAGATCCCCCAATAATTCATTTGGGTTTGCTCTAGGGAACGTTAGTAACGTTTATTGCAGCAGTGTCTTTCTACCAACAAATGTTACCAAAATGATTTTGTCATTGGCATGCATTACAATATTAAGGCACCAGAGTACTGGTGGAAATGCAGCCCTAACGGTTTCCTTTGTTATCAATCTAGAGGCGATGCAATGTCAACAAACACCAATGTCACTGGCATGTCTGCTTTTAAGCTAACCAATGGCAAGGCAGCTCTTGTATTGCTTACAGGAAAGAGACAGGCGATCGATATTTATAAACCACAGAAAGACTTGATGCAGGACATAAGGTTCCACACAGGACTAATGGAGCTCGCTTTTCAGGATGAGTCTATGCATATACAAGGATCGAAAAAAAGCCACAGACCCTATTAGGATCCTCATGGACCCACTAATATGTCCCAAAAATTTAGTGTGGATAGGGCACCAAACCCAAATGTTTTTCGGCAGAGGGGAGAAGGAGGGACACAAACATTTCAATCTTATACAGGCCGATACAGTAAAGTGCGCTCCAACGGAGCGCACTGTTAGCCCGCGTTTGGCTGCGCGTTTTTGACGTGCTATTTTTACCCCTTATACAGTAAGGGGTAATAGCGCGTTGAAAATGCGCGGCCAACCCCCCCGAAACTAATAAGCGCCCGCAACATGCAAATGCATGTTGCGGGCGCTATAGTTATTCCTGCACGATACAGAAAGCAAAATGTGCAGCCAAGCCGCACATTTTACTCTCAAAAATTAACGCCTACCCAAAGGCAGAAGTTAATTTCGGCTGGCACAGGGAAAGTGTACAGAAAAGCAGAAAAAGCTGCTTTTCTGTGCACCCTCCGACTTAATATCATAGCGATATTAAGACAGAGGCCCCAAAAATAAAAAAAAAATTTTAATTTAAAAAAATTAAAAATCTGCCCGCGGCCTTCGGGTTGGAAGACAGACGCTCAATTATGCCGGCGTCCGTTTTCCGAACCCGTGGCTGTCAGTGGGTTTGAGAACCGACACCGGTAAAATTGAGCATCAGCTGTCAAATCCGCTGACAGTTGCTGCTTCTGTCAAAAAGGAGGTGCTAGGGACGCGCTAGTGTCCCTAGCGCCTCTTTTTACCACGGGCCCTAATTAGCATACCTGGGCTTCCTGAATCGCGCGCCCAGGAGAGTGGCCTGTGCGCGCATCGGGAGAGCGGGCGCTCGCCGGCTCTCCCGCGCGATTTTCTGTATTGGCCTGAGAGCCAGAAAGGAACTGATCACTCACAGGGCAATAATCAAATGTAAAATGCAGTTTGCTTATTGCCTCCACCCGTCTCCCTTCCCGGTAAGCAGAGAAAGTATGTTTGCTCTTTCACAGCAGAGTGAAGTACATGTAGAGATTTCATTTTGAAATCATGACACCTTCCTCACACCTGCTTCCAAGGCAGGTGCAAAGTACGTTCGCATTGTTATACCCGTACCGTGCGTACCAGCCAAATATTCAAAAGGAAAGCTGAGCAAGGATTTTCTCTCTGAAGACGAGCCAGCAAGCTCCACCAGGAGACTTCGCTGGAATAAAGCACACGGAGCACGTCGTCATCCAAGAAGCACAACCACAGAAAGGAAATAGCCTAAAAGCTGATGGAGACATCAAACCCAACACCTGCAGGTCAGCTTAAAATAAAGCTAAGTTGCCACTTTGTTACAGCACTCGAGCGCTACCAGGTCACTGCCGACCCTCTGAAGTCACCATCAGCCATGGTACGAAACGGTGCTGATGGACCTCTATATAAATGTGCACCATGCACATATCACAGGAATGGAAAGATATTTCTCAAAAGACGGAGGAAATTTGGTGCTACGTAGCAGGGCTAAAGTTATACTTTAACCTGGAAACATTCAGGACTCTTCAGACAGAGGAGGTTGTAGCTATCTCTCTCCATTTGTAATGTACATAGTAGTATGGTAAATGATGACAGACAGAGAGCAGAATGGACCTTCCAGTCTGCCCAGCGAGGTGCTTAGGTTTGTAACAGGCGATGCATGCAGGTTACAGACATCTCAGCTGCCTTTGACAACGGTGAACCATAACATACTCCTAGCACGCCTCAGCGAGATTGGTATCAATGACACCCCCCTTCAATGGTTCAATTCTTTCCTCAATAACAGAATCTGCAGAATAAAAATTGACGAATACGAATCCAAACCTATACACCTCTCCAGGGGCGTGCCACAAGGTTCCTCACTGTCATCCACTCTATTCAACATCTACCTACTTCCCCTCTGCCAGCTCCTCTCCGACCTGAACCTCACGTACTTCATATATGCTGACGATGTTCAAATTCTCATCCCCATCTCAGACTCCCTGACCTCCACGATGCAAAGATGGTAAAAACGCACTTTCATCCATCAACAGTCTCCTAACCTCGCTACACACCTCGCCCTTAATACTGCAAAAACTGAACTTCTCATTATCACTCCCCCAAACCACTCCAAGACCACCCCCTCTGCCAATGCCACCTTTTCTCTATCAGCCTGGGAATCTAGGTGTCACAATAGACAACCGCCTCAACTTACAAAAATTCATTGGTGCAATCGTGAAGATTGCTTCTTTAAGCTCAATACCTTAAAAAAACTTAGACCCCCCTCCTCCATCTCAGCGACCCTCCAGACAGTCCCTGCAAGCAACAGCAGTTTCCAAAATGGACTACTGTAATTCTCTCCTCCTAGGCCTCCCCAAAACCACACTTAAACCCCTCCAATTACTACAAACTCAGCAGCGAGAATCCTCACAAACTCTCGCAAATTCGACCACATCACCCCCATTCTCAAAAGCCTACACTGGCTCCCCATCCACAACCCATAACTTTCAAGACACTCACTTTATTACACAAACCCTCACAACCAAGACATACACTGGATGAAAGACAAAGTCTCTTTCCACGACTCTTATAGACCCACCAGAACCTCCTACAAAGGTACCCTACACATCCCCATCTCATAAACAGCTCCACTTCAAGGCCACCAAAGAACGAGCTTTCTCCATTGCTGGCCCTTATGCCTGGAATACTCTACCACCTGAAATCAGACTCGAGCAGTGCCCTCAGAAATTCAGAGCCAGGCTCAAAACTTGGCTATTTAAACAAGCCTTCCCGTACTTCGGCCACGTATCATCTTGCTGCAGAAATCATATGTAGATATTAGCTTCACATATCTGGACTCGCAACTACTGGACTCTCAAAACACTAGACTCTCTCATTTTTATTTATTTATTTTAAAACTTTTCTATACCGTCACTAGTTAGGTACCATCATAACAGTGTACAATAAGGCACAAATATTAATATTGGAAAAGATTATGAATTCTATCATTATACATGTGCCAAGACTTTACGGTAACAAGTAGTTATAAAAACTCATAATTGGATGTGTTATGTTATGTCTGTTTATTTTGAGCGGGAATAGAAGAGAAACTATGTCATCTTATTCTAGATATTTGAGATTAAAGATTAAAATAGAATATGTACCCCGTGTTGATTTGGGTAGTGTGTTTAGGGTGTGCTGCCAATCGCTCTTCTTTTTCCCAGTGTTCTACTATCCTTTCTTGTTGTACTTATTAAGCTTGTACTTTGGATATCTGATGCTACATTAAGATGCTATACAACTAAATATGCTGCTGTTTTATTAATTCACAAGCTACCTCCCAACCTAAATATGGAATTACTCTCTTGTAAATATATCTACTGTCTACGAACAACATTTCTTATTGTAACCACTGTAATGTACTGTATGTATACTGTCTGTTAGCAACATTTGTTAATGTAACCACACAACAGCTTGGACGGCTGTAGCACATCGTTATATATGCCTACTTATTAAGGTCTTCGATCCTCTTGCCTGCTACTCTTCTTCCCGTGCGTCTTTACTCTCGCACCCCCCAGTTTTTTGACCCTGTTTTATTAACTGCTTTCTTCCTTCTTCATTATCCCTAGTTAATTGTAAACCGGCATGATATCCGTGATGATGGCCGGTATAGAAAAACGTGCAAATAAAATAAAAAATAATACAGCATTGCCTTTTTGAAAGGAAAACCTGGTCCTCGCTGCCTGAGTGAGACAGAAACCCTTCTGATTCATTCAAGAGCTTCAGGCACAGTGAAAACATGAATCAGCCAATCCACCTGATCAAGTCCTTAGTGTTCTCATTCAAAAAGTGCCGGGATGTGTTGCTTTTTAAGTCTGGTCTGTGGTTCTGCAATGCATATCATAGAGGAAGAGGAAATTATGGATACTAACTTAGCTCCTGGACATCCCTAACTATGGAAGCTGGGTTTCCTCTGCCATTGGTATTTGGAGCATGCCTAGAGATTGTAGAAATGATATCCTGTGAAGATGATTCTGGGGCACTCTGAGAGCTGGCTGAGGCACCACTGCTGCCTGACATACCCCAGGTCAGATCTGGAGCGAGGCTGCACCTCGCTCCATCACTGCAGAAACCTGAGATACTTTGGTCGTGCTGGGGAGCACAAAGCAAGCCTGGAGAAAGCCATAAGCAGCCTCATTTACATATGAGCCTGCAAAGGTAGAACTTGTATGCCAAGGATAATGAGAGCTCTCAAACAGACTTTGCTGTTTGCCAAGATGTAATTTCGTTTGAGACGTATTCTGCCTGTTGTGACTATTCAGCCACTCCAAAGTGGTCTACAGGATTAAGGAATGTTACATGGGAAATCCCAAATATATATATATATATATATATATATATATATATATATACATTCCTTAATCCTGTAGACCACTTTGGAGTGGCTGAATAGTCACAACAGGCAGAATACGTCTCAAACGAAATTACATCTTGGCAAACAGCAAAGTCTGTTTGAGAGCTCTCATTATCCTTGGCATACAAGTTCTACCTTTGCAGGCTCATATGTAAATGAGGCTGCTTATGGCTTTCTCCAGGCTTGCTTTGTGCTCCCCAATATATATATATATATATATATATATATATATATATATATATAAGGTCGGTACTACATTTATAGTGGAGCCAGTTAGCATAAACTTGAATGAAAGATTTTAGAACAAGTTTAAAAACACAGAAGTGAGAATTCAGAACAAAATCAATTACAAGCGTGTCCATAAAAGGGACAGCATCATTTGACAGGGGCATTGCATGCAGGTGGCTATTGGGTAGTACCGAGCATGGCCTTCGGGATCACAGGGTTTTTATTGCTAAGAAACTTTCTAGGTTATTGCTAGAGACGGTCCGAAAGGTCACAATTTGAAATGACACTGAAAAACATCACCCAAACAATTCAGGTGTTTCAGACAGGTTGGGTGGCTCTGATTCATGCTCCTGGAATCACATGGAAAACAATGCAGGAGAATCTAAATAAGATGAATACAATCTTGGACCTCTAACATACCCACATATTTCAAGATAAACTTTTAAAAAATGCAACCATGTGTATATTTTATAGTATAAATATATTGAATCTATTATACAGCCTTTTTATGTTTTTCTTCTTGATTATATTTTAATGGTATATTTTTATGTTTGTGCTGTATTTTATATTGCTATTATGTATTTTTATTGCATTTGTATTTTAATCCGCCTTCAGCTTGACACAGAAAGACTGAATATAGATTTAAAAACAAATAAATAAGTATAGAAATCCTCCGGCTTCCAGAGTCGCAGCCGGAGGACAAAGCACGCCGTTTTCAAAGAAGTTCGGGAACAGTTTCTTGAGGCACTTCTTTCTTGGTTGTTTTGTTTAAAATACAGCGTCCCTCATAGCCGGAATTAGGAAGCAAGTGCCTGCTAAGTCAAACAATACCCCCTGAGCCAATTTGTTTCCTTTCATTGTGCGCGGACCCTAGCCCAGGCTGCGGCCATGTGTCTGCGGCGAAAGCATGGAAACAGATTATTTTTAAACGAATGGTTCCATACATTAGGTGGACGCGACAGGACAGTCTGCTTAAGCTCTCGCTCTAGCACAGATGACTGCAGCGTCGACAGCCTTGGAATGCACAAGTGCAGGCTTAAAACGTTAAATCCCCTATCATGTGCACCTGCTGGAAGCAGAGCCCATTTCCTTATATCCTTCCCTCCTCCCCCAATTCTTTAGGCTTGTGTGCACCAAGGAGCTCCGCATCTCCCTGCTGGGACTTGTCAAGGCACTCCTGCTTTTTATCAGGAAACAGCAAAGGGGGCATGGGAGGGGAGAAAAAAAAAAAAAACCTTTGAAACAGAATTCTTGATATTTTCTTCTTAAAAAAAAAAAGGTGCTGTAGACAATTAGCCACCAGTTTAACCTGGCTGACCTCCAGAGGCTCCGCTGCACTTCTGCGCATTGCACCAGAACAGAGGAACAAAGGAGAATTCGAGTCAACCCAAGGTCAAAGGCTTAAAGTCATAAGCACCATCCAGTGCGAGTGCATTATTGGGGGGGGGGGGGGGGGGGGGGTGCGAGGACTGGGACAAGACTGAGTTTCTAGCTGTCACTTCTGTTCTCGAACCAGCTGGCTACACTAGCAGCTGCCTGCCGCACGCTCTCCCTGCAAAAAAATCCTACCTGCGTTCCTCAGCCATGACTAACGTGTACCCTTCCTTCTCCCTCAACTGGGAGAGGATCCAGTTACAAAGCTTTTCTAAGCTAACACTGGTGGGATTGTCCACTTCCCATCAGCCATTCTTACCCCATCCCTGAAGTGAACGCGTCCGTCGCCAGCACATTTTATCACCGCCGGCGTCTGACGGCGCGCTGTATAATTAGAAAAAAGGGGATTCCTGGGTTCCCCCAGCCGCCGGGAAATCAGAAAAAAACCACGCCGGCGTCACGCATCGGTAAAACCACTGACCGGGTTTCCCCTCCACCCCCAGTACCAAACCATAATCCACGAAGGGAATTCGGGAGTCGGATAACTTTATCGGCATGACAATTTCACATGCATTACCAAAATAATATACGGAACGATTCAAATAAAATGGTGGGGGGGAAAAAAAAGGAAAACAACTACAAATGGTAAAGAGTCAAGTAAAGGTATATTTCTCCTTTTGGAACACTTCAAGGCAGATTACGTTCAGGAATCTTGAAGTGGTTTACAATCTAAAGGCCTCATCCACGAAGCATTTTTCCCCACAGACACAGAATGGGAGAAAAGCCTTAGTAAATCAGGCTGTAGGTTAGTACTTGAGGCAATGGAGGCTGAAGTGACTTGTCCAAGGTCAGAAGGAGGATCAGAAGGATTGGAACCCTGGTTTCTCCGGTTTGCAGCCTTCTGCTCTCACCACCAGGCTACTCCTCTACTCCTAGGCCTAGCAATGACCAGAGTGTCCTCCATGCCCTCGCTCTGGTCTTCACCCTAATAGCATGTGCCCGAGCACGAGGCAGGTTCACCAGATGCTTTCATGTCATACACAAGGGACAAGAATAAAGCATTTTAATGCCTGTACTTGCTGTTCCAGAAAGAGTTCTGATCCGAGTCTGCCAGTCTGGTGTTTGTTTTGGTTTTGTTTTTTTAACCCGAGTCGTTTCTGGTTTCATCCCGCGACATCTATGGATTTGTGGTCCTCCATAGCTTTCCTAGAGCAATGATTCTACGGATGCCTTGGGTCAAAATCAGGACCTGGAGACGTCTGGCCACCTGGCTAGGGACTGATATCCTACAAGAGGTCAGGTTTCTGTGGCTGGCAGCAGGGATGTATCCTTAACAGGGTAGGGCCCAGAGTCACTGGGCACACAGGGTCTTTATTAACCATGGTTTCCTTTGCCAGCCCATAACATCAGGTCCTCGCAGCAGTTTCCTATCCTAATACTGGCCAGGCCTGACCCTGCTCAGCTTCTGAGATCTGAAAGATTTAGGCTAACTCCAGGGTGCTGTCGCTGGGGTTTTATTACAATCAAATACCTATTGTATTATTTTGGTTTAACACAATGATAAAAAGATATTGCCTAATCCCCCCCAAAGCAAGATTTTGCTGATAAGGGGACTAAGGAGGATAACAGCTTTTTGTAGCAGGGGGAGGAGGAAGGGAGAGACGCAGCCTATTATTTCCCCCTTTCCCACAGACTGATAAGGAAAACAAACAGTTCTGCGACACTGTGCCCGGCAGGGATCAGAGATTCCTCTGCCAGCGGAGGGCGTCCCCTCCCCCCTACGCAGGGTGCCAATCCCCAAGGGCCGTCATCAAGGCCGGACTCCTGGATGCTTTCAGAAGGTCCAGGTGCTCCAAAGGTGTGTCGGGATCCCGTTGGTATTACTGCAAAACAGATTTATTTCCCGCCCTTCCTACGTTCCAGAGCGGGGTAGGATGTGGTAAAGGCAGTTTACCACAATCATCCTGATCCAGCCTGGTCTGCAATCACAGTTTTAAGTCTGTGGTGCCAGGCTCAACAAGGAATGCATCGGAAACATATCAAGCCATTAATCCTTTTATCAGGATACCAACTTGTATTTCTTTATCGCATTCCAAATTCATCATACCTGATACCACCATTCCTCGGGCCCAGGCTATTTCTGTGCGGTTTTCTCTGAAAGATTAAAAACCCTCTTATATAATTCCCTACCCTTTAAAAACAGAGAACTTCTGTCCCCATCCACTGTTTCGCGTTGGAACATAACTTTAGTCAGAGGATGAAAGGCTCTTTTGTGTCACGTGCTAGAACCATGTGGTTTCTTTGTGTCCGGGAAAATAAAACTGGAGGCAACTTGGCGTTGGTGCTCAGGCCTGCGATCGCCTCACCCTCCACCTCCCACCATTCTGGCAGACCAAATGCCAACCTCGGCGCAGTTAACCACGCAGATAAATCCTGGCAGGGCGAAAGCAGGGCTTCCGAACTCAAAAGCAGGAAAAACGCTAATAAAATAAATAAATAATCAATAAATAAGTCCGCCGCCCCCCTGCTTCAGCGGTGACCCCGATAGATGACGACAGCGGGGCAGCAGCTGCTGAAGGAGGGGGGAGGGGGGGAGACGGACTCCATCTGGCCCAGCTGCCCCATGGGTTTCGTTGCCCTCCTTGCCAGGCAATCAGACTCAGGTGCTTTTATTTCCCTGTGCTCCCGTCCTCCCCTCACTCTGGCGTTACCACCAGCAACCACAGAGTCTCCAAGGACGGCAATAACTAAGTTTAGGAAAAATAAAAAAAAAAAGGGTAGATTCCCAGCTGAATGATTTCAGGCCTCCTCTTGTTTTCTGTTCCCATGGCAGCCCCTGCAACTGCTGAGAGACGCAGGGCCGAGGCAGTCGCCTCATAAAATCGCCATTATTTCTGTCCGAGTTGCTATCTCTCCCCCCCCACCTCCGCAGCCCTTGTTGCGGACCCACAGATTTCATGACCATCGCAAAAGTTCAAGTCGGGAAGGGGAAGAATGAATAGAGCCCTTCCATAGCGAGAGAATGGGAAAGGGTTGATCTTACCCGCCTCTTCTGAAGGGCTGGCCTAAAATGTCCAGCTTTATTTAGTTATTTATTTTATGTATTTAACAGATTTGTAACCCGCACGTGTCCAAAGTTCAAGGTGGGGGGAACAATGATTAAAAAAAAAAAAAAAAAAAAACATACAGGAATATAAAAAATGGAACAAAACAACAAGAAACTCAAAAAAGCAAACCTAAAATCAGAAATAATAATTAAAAAAAAAAAACATTATGGAGCACAGGCCATCTTGATATCAGATAACCAGCTAAACATGCAATGAGGGCCTAATGGTGCTGAGATGGGAAAACCTACTGAAATAATGTTTTCAGAGATTTTTTAGAGCACTAAATGAATGTCAGGGAGAGTAATAAGGAACCAGGAAGGTCACTGCAATGTAGAGTCGTGCATGTGTAACATTATTCCGTAACACTCAACACCCTTAGAGACAACAAGAAATTAAAAATGTATTTAAAGCATTGTTTTGGTGGATCAGGGTCCTATACCATCGTGGCCTCCTAGGCCCCCAAAAGTATCTGTGGTGCCTACACATCAGCGCCTGACAAAGGTTAGCAAGCTGAGTGTACTAGGAATCTAACACTATACAATGTAAAATCCAATTTAAGCTTCTAGCAATAAACTTTAAAAAAATGTTGCCCAGCAGATAACAAACATTCTATCACCACAGTGCATATTAAAACAGATGCCTCTTTTACTGTATTAAAATCTTGCTCCTTGTCCTCTGCATAAACTCAATGGTCAAGCACAAGCATTGGTGGTGTAAAATGTCTCCATCTGGAAGTAGCTTGTCTGCTCCATGTCAGCCCCTACTCCAGCTGTGTAAACAGTCTATCCAAACTTGTCCTCAGGAAGAGCAGCGGCACAGCATTTTTAACAGTTCTCAGCCAAGGTCATACAATCAGTGCGATTCACTGTATGAAGGAAACCATCCCAAATAAAAAGGAATTGGAAACAGCCTGCAGGCTCCACCTCCAGACACACTGTCACTCATCCGCGAGATTACCTCACTTGAGGAAAAGTGAAGGGGGAGGGTTGGGTAAAAATGAATTAATTACAAGTAAAAGGCAACTAACGTTTGCTGTGATTAATTTAGTGTGGCCATGAAGAGAATGTAAGGCTTCAAGAGGTGAACCGAAGTCTCTTTAACGAAGCATTTCTTCACTGCAAGACTGGTGAAGGCGATAGGAGCAAAAACAGTATCAGAGATCAAGAAAACATGGGACAAACACAATGGCGTCATAGGGATGTGAAGGGTAGGTAAAGTCAGAGGGTAAGTAGGGTCTGTGGAATTGCAGGAGAAGGACATTTGGACAGACTACAAGTTGCCCTGTCATCAGATTCTATATTTAATGCTTCACAGAAGGCCTGTTCTTTAGTTCAGCTGTGCAAATCCTAGGGACAGGTGGGTTTGACTATGGCATAGTTTAGCTGCCCCGGATTACATTAAATGAATTAAACACAGCCTAGTGGACAATTTAGTTCAGAATGACTAGACTCAACTGATCGGTTCAAGTGAATTTTACTCATATAACCAGACAAATATCAAGATGTAAAAGATGTTATTGTGTCTTGTCATATTCGTCCACTTGGATGTTCAGAAATAAGGGTCAATCTGGTGATAATCTTTTCATTGGACTAAACACATTTTGACTAGAACCTGATGGCGGGAGCAAAGCTCTTGAAATCTAGTAGCAAATGTATTTAAGTCAAATAAAAAGTTTATCTCCTACAACTGGTTTGTTGACCTTCATTTTCTACAAAAGCTTTTGTGAATTTATATAAAATAGATATACCCTGCTCACCCTGGTTTGGAATTCAAGTTTATATCCTGCATAGATTTGACTTGCATTTGCTCACAGCCTATCCTAATCTGATGCTGATTTTTGTTGTCCCTCTCTTCCAATTCTGCTCGCACGGGAATGGCCCAATCCCTGGAATTCTGAAGCAAGACTAGGTAAGAGGAAGTCTGTTAAATCTTGTCCTGAACTGGATGGCATTAGGTATTGCAAAACACTCATATGGCCAACCTGGAAGAGGCTCCAGGTTCAGTATGAGCTAGTTCACCCCACTCCTACTAAAAATGGAAAATGTTGATACATCTATTCAAAGGCATAAAGAAATGGAGCATGTGTTCATTCCATATATATAATAACCACATCATTCCATTCACAAAAGAGCAGCCATTCACTGTAAAACTGCAGGAGGGTGATTATTCGCATCAGAACCAGTGTGGCAGAAGAAACGTGTGTCAAGACTATAAAGACCACCTCCCCTGCACTTCTAAATATATCAGCTAGCCCTAAAAAGAAAAATACAGCCCCTCTATAAAAAGATACACAACTCCATTTTCAAGAGATTTCCACTATCAACAGTGCAGGAGATCATTTTGAAAATGGGGAGCGAGAGTAGTCTAAGATACATTTCCATCTGCCTGAAGTTCATCAAGGTTTACAGGTGATAGCAGAAAATCCAGAGAACAAACCTATTATTTCACTGGTCTAGATGAGACTTTTTTTTGCCTGGCAGTTAACATAAGAACTGCCATGTTGGGTCAGACCAAGGTCCATTGAGCCCAGCATTCTGTCTTAGACAGCGGCCTGTCTCCGGTCACAAGTACTTCACAGATCCCATAAAGTAGATCTTAATTCCTGCTCTTTTGGGCTTTCAGCTCAATCCGAACCAGTCTCTATTGGGCAACATCATCATGAACCTTCATGCCACAACTACCTGTTGTTTTTTCCCCTATTTTATAGCCCTTTCCCCACCCTGCCCAGCCATTTCGGCAACAGTCCTCAGTCATGGACCACAAGCTGCAGCTTCCTATGGAACCCAGCTAATGTCCAGCCTCTAGGCATTGCTGTTAAGAGAGGGACCAAGAATCCCTCTCTTTCCACAGGCCCTAGGAACATTTCTGCAACAGCCACCTCAGCTGTGATGGGAAGCAGCATCCAGATATGGGAACTGAACCCAAGCCTTCATCATAGGAAGTGCACAGCACTTGCCACTGCTCCACCAAGCCTGCTCCTAGATCAGACAGTTTAAAAGTCAAGATGGGCTAAGCAAATCTGAATAACACAGGTGAGTAATTGACAACTGTCCTTCTTTATAGCTGAAAGTTTAACTAAATGTTTCACCTGGCTCTCGATAAAAGCAATCGTCTTCACCTTGTCTGAGTTCTTAGTAAGCTATTGCATCCTAGTCTGCACGCCTAGTGCCTGATTACTTCACAGCTTAGTCATGCCAGACAATAAAAGGGGTCTGCCTCATGCAAAAAGGGTGTGGTCAGTAGTACAGTTCACAGAGAAGCTGCCCTGGGAAAATGAAAAAAAGAAGCATTAAGCTTCTGTAACACTTCTGCAAGAACCACAGATCTTAACTCTGGGATCCTTCCGAGTACTGAAAGCAAGTCAAAGCATATGGGCCAAACTATAAGGGGGCCTACAAAAAGCAAACACAAGCAGTATGTGCCCTACAGCTAGAGTTTGATACCATAAACCCTGGTATAAGTTTTCAAATTGGCATTAACTATTCACTGTTCTTAATGAAACTTAATTAAATAACCATCGTCCCTAAACCATAGCCTTTAGCACTGAATATAGATGGAAAAACAGCACGCTGAGTGCCCATCACGCAGACAACCTGTGAATAGGTAAGAGGCAAGAAAGATTCCCCATCCCCATTTTCTCAGAGGAGCGTGATAGCTACAGAAACTATGATCACGGGAAGCTGATGAAGGAAAGTAAGCAACACCGCTAGTCAACCCAGGGCCAAACATATTTTCCAAGTGAAGATTTTATGTAGCATTTTAATAGATGATTCAGCTAAGACGGACATTTTGTTGATTATCATCATCAACGACATACATGGTCTTACCCTGCTATAGCCAATGGGAATGCGTTTGCTCTTCATTCATGCTCCAAGAACCAATTTTGAATGTCATTATGTGACAAAGCGCACAGTAAAAAGTAAACAAAACTGTATGGCAGTGACCTTATACTAAACTGAGACAAATGGCTCTCTTCATATTAACTGGATAAGCCATTAAAATGTTACATGAAATCCAGAGCAATGGAAAAGTTCTCTTTTAATTTGCTTGCATACGTTTGCTGCTATTGCATCCCATAATGTAGATGGATGTACAGCATCTTACAGAAGCCCGTAATTTTATTTATATTTTTCATTCTGGCATCCTGGGAAAGCTTTTAAAACTCAGTTCTTCAGGGCTAGCTATGGCTTTTTCACATCAGGCCTATTACTATCTTTTTTTTTTCAGACTTTATTTTCACAAATTACAAAAACCAACACAAAACTTTATCTTGCACAAACACATTAATAAAGAAGACGGTGAGGAGAGGAGACCACCTCCATAATCCAATCCATACAAAAGCATTCTTAGTTCACACAGGTGAATGAACTATCAGATTCTATTTTGTACACTTCAAGAGGTGAGTTAAATCTTATCAAATAAAGATAAATCATCCTTGAGAAGGAAAAAAAACACTCCAAGTCGAATCTGAACCACTCCTTTCCATACCATTTGACAGGCGTGTACAGGGAGAGATTTATTTAGCTTTGCATCGTACGCTTAAAACATACACAAGATTTTGGGAGCAACCGAGTGAAGTTTCTAGTAATTTAAATTGATGATATCGGGAGTGATGATAACCTATAAAAAACTGCAGTTACCAAAAAGATATAGTTGTGATGGAGAAGGTACAGAGAAGGGCGACCAAAATGATAAAGGGCTCCCCTATGAGGAAAGGCTAATTTAATTTTTTATTGAGTTTTACAAAAAAAGAAAAGAAAAGGTCTATCTTAAAATGGACAATTTAACAGACTCGAAAAGTGGCCAAGCTGAACACCTCCTTGACCTTGAAAATGCAGAAGATATGATTTATGCATAAAAGATTTTAAATCATAGGTCACTCAGAGCCTCCTTCATTTAACTCTCTCTCCCCCTGTCACAGCCATGCTGGCAGATTTGAAGGTACTGGGGGAGTATGGGAGTCAGGAGAAGGCAGGTCAGGCATGAGGTCTACTGCAGGGGTCAAGAGAAGGCAGGACAGGTGTAGGTCTTCTGCCTGACCAGCCACCTTCCCTTCGGGTTGAGCCCTCAGATGCTGATGGCTAGCAAGTCTTATGGAGGGCAGTGTGCAGGGTCAGGTGCAGGGCACCCACTGGAACTGATAGAAAGTGAGAAGCAAGGGACGGGGAGGTGCCCTGGTCACACGGAACACAAACAGGGGGTGAGCAGGTGACAAGACAGGGGCTGACAAATAAGCACAAGGCAGGGTAGGTCCAGAGACCAAACAATGTATCAGACAAAGGGAGGCCACTGGGAGGCCTAACACAGGTTAGGAGCAAAGCCAGGAACAAGCCTATCCCTATGAGGATAGGCTGAAGAGATTAGGGCTGTTCAGCTTGGAGAAGAGACGGCTGAGGGGGGATATGATAGAGGTCTTTAAGATCATGAGAGGTCTTGAACGAGTAGATGTGACTCGGTTATTTTCACTTTCGAATAATAGAAGGACTAGGGGCATTCCATGAAGTTAGCAAGTAGCACATTTAAGACTAATCGGAGAAAATTCTTTTTCACTCAACGCACAATTAAACTCTGGAATTTGTTGCCAGAGGATGTGGTTAGTGCAGTTAGTATAGCTGTGTTTAAAAAAGGATTGGATAGGTTCTTGGAGGAGAAGTCCATTACCTGCTATTAAGTTCACTTAGAGAATAGCCACTGCCATTAGCAATGGTTACATGGAATAGACTTAGTATTTGGGTACTTGCCAGGTTCTTATGGCCTGGTTTGGCCACTGTTGGAAACAGGATGCTGGGCTGATGGACCCTTGGTCTGACCCAGCATGGCAATTTCTTATGTTCTTAAAGGCAAAGAAAGGCTACTGGGAGACCTAAACAGAGCAAAGAACCAGGCAAGGTGTACAAGACAAGGAATCCCAGATCAAGGACCACCAGGCAAGGAATGCAAGGACAAGGGGCCACATGCAGAGACTCCATGCTGAGGTGGGGCGTTTTTGTAGGACTGGTCTTGCTGCATCATGCAGCCTTCAAGACGGAGGCCAAAGCAGGTCTGAGCGTGGGCCAGTGGGGGCCCCTGCTGGCAGAGGGGGCCGCCTGTCAGCCAGTATCGTTACACACCCCCTACTGGGCCAGCTCTGAAAAGCTCAGCGAGGCATGGGAGCACTGCAGTGCAGAGAGCAAGGTCAAGCTATACCTTTAGGGACATGCACCTGCAAAGGTCAGGGGGTGGACATTTCAGCTTGAAAAAACACCCCTAGCACCTCAGAAAGGGACATGCAACTAAACAATGTTGATGACATCAACTTCCTTTCTTTTTTTGGTGTGGTTAAAAGCAATGAAGGAAAATTGTTTTGGACTTAGGTTTTGGGGGGGGGGGGGGGTGGTTAATGTATTTACCGGTATTTGATTACTCACCTTTCCAAACCCAAGCTCATGATGAGTACACATTCAGGTATCTCCATGCTCCAGAGGGTTATCGTCTACGTTGTATTGGAGGCAATGGAGGGCGAGGTGACGTGCCCAAGGTCATAGGAAAGTGGCAGTGGAAGCAGCAGGAATTTGGAATTTGGCTAGACTGGTTGTCAGCCGTCTGCTCTAACCGCTAGCCACTCCTCCAAGTCATAAAGGCCCGCTCGAAAGTTTGGTTCCTCCCCTCGTTCTTTCTTCCAAGTGACATCCTGTAAACTGTAGTATGTAACATGAGGTGACGCGTCCCGGTAGCTCAGTGCTGAACTGTAATTGTGCCAGGCAATAGAGAGCGTACTCCCCTCTCTCTTTCCTGAGCCAAACCAGGCACCCAAAACGGGGTTGCCCGAACATCCTCCGTGCCAGCACGTTTCAGAATTAGTCCGTCATGGAGCATTTCCAGACTCGGTCTGGATGAAAGGAGCTTCACAATGAATACGTTTTCACCAAATGTTACAAGCCAGCCTCATTTTGACAAATTATACTGCCAGACACAAAATTAGAAACACATTTATTTTCCTATTACAGTTACTCTGGGGAGGGTGGGACTACATTTTCCCAGTCTAACCTTGAAAATGCTTCTTAGAGGCAAATTCACCTTGCTAGTCAAGTATTTTTCACCATTAGCCTCAAATGGTGACAACCCCAAATGCAATAGGTAGTGCCCGCATGGACCGGATACTTTCCTGGGTACAATAACAATTAGAGCAATGGATACACTTCAAACAATTAGCTGTAATTTCTTTTAAGGTATATGGGATGCTCTTCCATTTTACACACAGTAATAAGATAATTTTTTTTTTTTTTTTTTACTAAATGCATAACTAAGTTCTGGAATTCGTTGCCAGAGGATGTGGTGAAAGCTATTACTGTAGACGCGTTTAAAAAAAGGTTTGGACAAGTTGCAGATATCTATTTCTTGTTCTTGGGATAAGCAGCTTGGGATCTATCTACCCCCTTGGGATCCTGCCAGGTACTTGTGACCTGGATTTGCCACTGTTGGAGGCAGGATAGTGGGCTTGATGGACCTTTGGTCTGACCCAGGATGGCAAGCCTTATGTTCTTATGTGAAGTCAGCAAATCCTGAGACAGCGTTTTGCTAGTTTCCCTGGCCGACAGATCTGTGCTGCGATGAACGAATATGACCTTATTTACACAGTATATTAATGAAACCAAACCCAGACCTGCTATTCCAGATTTGCTCCGATGCCCTATATCTCGCTTTTAATCATTCAGTTCTTGCCCTAAATACTTGTGGACTGCTGGCTGGCTGACCTGAACCGCAGGATCAAGGTCCTGGTCAGATGCTGTGGGGAGAGAGCACCAACAACCTTCGCACACAGATTGTCCTTACCTGCTAGAGGTGTGCAGTCCCGGCTCGCCTGTTACTGAAGCAAGGAATTAAGTGCCTGGGCGCCCACAGCCCCATTCCACTAGTCATATGCTCCCGCGTGCTATTTAGTGGCCAAAATCCCACCTTATTATGGTCACATACACACAAAAAAGACCTTGCCATTAGTCTCCTCTCCCTTGTAACATAAATATCAGGGTGCAGCCAAGCTTTGACCAAAATAGCCACAGCTCATTTGATTAATTAATGATGGATTTCAGGTTATATGTGCAGGACATGGTCTCATTTAATACGGCACAGCTTTTGGAAGATTAAGGCTGCTTTAGCCTCCAGCCCCTTTCCCTGCGGTATAAATGCTCTCAGCCCAGTCCTCAGAGGACTTGTCTTTATCAGAAACCCTTCCACATTGGCCAACGTTTAACCAGGAGAGAGAGAGACCGCTGCCTCGGAGGTTTATAAAGCTTAAGCCGCGCAGGGCCAGACGTACCACGCACAGACACAAAATGGGACGGGGGGAATCCCTTAAGTACATCTGCCACTAAGAAAGGCAGTTCGCATACAGGACATGGCTGCAGTCTACTGCGCCAGACCAACTAGACCTGAATAACGTATCGAAAACAAGATCATCTTTCCTTCCGTTGCTGCAAATCCCTGGAGTATTTCCTTCAGAAGCAAAATATACAAATTCACAGCTATATAATCGGTGCATTGGAAAAAAAAAAATCACCTCTCCAGTAACTTCCTACTCATAGATACTCCCAATCGAGTGGGGCAGATGTTCTCCAAAAGCAGAGAATGCAGAATATACCCCATCATCAGCCTAGAGGCTGAGAGACTGCCCTGGGCTGGCCTTTGCGCTCCTTACAGTTCAGGGCCCCTCCGTCACTGCACAAAGGATAAGGCCTCATTTCTGTATTAACTACTGCCTTTCCTTAAGAAACTAAAGAAATATCGATTGCACATGCACAACCCATAAGCACAAACACGCTGAATAACCACCGAGAAGAAATCAGAAAAGGCTTTCTCCTTGAATCACAACCTTCCCTCCTTATCGTGTACATTACTGTGACACACAACTCAGAAATGGCCTCACGAGAGACGGCTGGTGTTTGTTACACATTCACCTGCACGTCCTTCTGTGCGACAGAGCCACAAAAAGGGTAAAATAAACCATCTGTTTAGAAGCTGCTGAAATCCCATCCCGTCCCGAAAGAACCTGAACAGACAGCGGCAGCAGGCAAAGCGAAATAAAACCTGGCCATGCAGCCCATGAGCCCTGCTGCACGCCTGGCCACCTGTACAAAGAATAAGGTCGCTTTCATCCGAAAAGGTTAGGAGAACGTGCAAACAAAAGCATGCAGCCCGTGGACGCTTTTCTGCGCGGTCCTTGGAAGGGGAGGCAGGGAGGAGATCAAGCAGGCAATTTCTCCGTGCAGCAGCAGCAGCAGCAGCAGGGTAAAACCATTCGGGATCACTCCTGCACTTTTCTCCAGCAGCTGAGAGCGTAACAAAGGGGGGGGGGCCCCCCCCCCCCGAGGATCTCCCACGGTGCAAGGCAGTGGCACTCACCTTTCAGCCCCACAGCCCTCTCGGATCCCAAGGAAGTGCGAGAGCCGCGCCAGACGTGGCAGCCTGCCCTTAGATCCTTAAAGCTGCAGCAGCAGCAGGCTTCCCTCTCCAGCCTGCTGACTCAGTTTTCCAAATGGAGCCCGCGCTGACAAAATATTGACGAAGCAGGTAGGGCAGCTCGCTGCCTTCCAGATGAGTAAGGCCCTTTCCCCCCTCCCCGCCTCCTCTTTAATTTGTTTCGCAGTTGCTCATTTCACTTGCAGACGGGAGTAATAATTTATAGGCCTGCAGTGCAGCCGAGGAACAGGAAAGTATAGTGTTGCCTTCTTGCTCTGTCTCTCTCCCTCCTCCTATCCTGTCAGGGCTGGAACTTAAGCCTCCGGGGGCTCTTAACGAGATACATCACCTCCCAGGTGAGCGGGAGGGATCGGTAAACACCTGTCTGAGCGTCAGGTTTCCGAGAACCGCGCCAGAGCAGGACCATGGAGAGAAAAATCTCCTTCCCCCGCCGCCCAACCCATGCCATGGCCGCTAGGGCCCCAAAGAATCCAGCTGAGGAGCAGCGGGAAATGGTAGGGCCATAGTGTTTTATTGCACCAGTTTAATACCTTCCCAGTTAGCTTTGGAGCGCCGCGCTCCCAGGAGAACAGTTGGGCTCCCCTCTGTTTCTGCTTTTATATTTCTATCACAACTTTTATTCAAAAATCTCAAGCAAATCCTATAAAAAATATCTTTCCCCTTAGCTTCCACACTGAAATCTTCATTACCATACTCTGAAAATGTGCATCATGTACCTATGAGAGTTTTCTTCCTTTTTTAACAAGTTTCTGGAGATTCCTGGCTATTTGCAAACCTTGCAATTATTATTATTATTATTATTACCATTTAGAAATACATTCTAGTACAATAGCCCCCCCCCATGTCCCCCTCCCATCCTTTCTTCCCTCTCCTCGGACCAGGCCCAGTCCATAGTCAAGCGCTGAAGCAGTTTTGTGTGCCACTAAGGTAACTGCCCCCCAGTGCTGAGCAAAGCTGGAGACTGCTGCCTACCCACGCTGGTTTCACGTTAGCAGATGAGAACTGGAAATGCTGAGATCAGCACGCCGGGGGATGAGGGGGGAGGGGGGAGGGTTTCTGGCAGCCTGCATGTTCTGATTCAAGCCGGGACCTGAAGGCAGTTGTGTTGCTAAAGTGTGTGTGATAAACAAATTAACGAGAGACCGTACTACAGACAGAATGATACGTGAAATGTGTTATTTTATTTTTGTACTTCACCTGATCTTTAATTAATAAGGTCTGTTTATGTAACCCATCATTCTCTGCTGATTTATACCCATTAATGTCATTATTGTAAAGCGTCACGATCTCTACGTGGAATGAGGGTATATGAAATGTCTAAATAAATAAATAAATAAATAGATAGATAGATAGATAGATAGAAGGGGTTTATGATCCTGCAGTCCTCGGTACCACGGGATAGCGAATGCCCTGCTATTCTCCTCTGCAGGGTTCAGAAAACAGACCCTGTGCTAGTATCCAAGGCTTTGTAATTCTTGTCTCCTGCCACCCCGGGTGGAGCAGGGCTGGGGGGTGCTGCAGAGCCAGCGCTGCCAGCCTCAGGGATGAGGCGTCGCGGACACTGAGGCAACGGCAAGACCCAGGGACTGGATTCAGAGCGCAGGACTGCAGAGTCTGAGGAGCAGCCCTGCTCACTCATCATCACTACAAGGACCGGACGAAGTAATTTGAGAGGGGATCTGAAATTGGGATAAAAACCAAATTCTCAGGTATGGATGAAGCCTCATGGCACCGGATCCCAGCCCTGATTCTAATTCAGCTGGAAGTCCAAAAAAAAAAAAAAAAAACCAGGCGGAAACTGCTATGTTAATTAAAAAAATAATAAGAACTTTTGCTGCAAAATCACTGTTGTTCCTGATCAGCAAGTTGTGCTGCCCATTACGAATGGTTTTCCCATTAGTAACGTGCAGGCCTTTGTCTACAGGTGTGCAACAATGGTATTCGACTTTCATTGATCACCGGAGCCGTTAGTCAAGCCTCAGAATATCACAGGGTCCTGCTCCAGAATAAGACAGCAGATAAGAACGAAAGGCCCATCTTATCTGCCCCGCGTTTCCTTCCTGCCTCACCACTACAGAACAGATCCCACCCAATCTCCATCACCCCACCAATCCCTTCTGCTCGTTGTGGTCTTACATCCACCATCCTAGGAAGAAATATTTTACATTACCACTAAGTCCATCCCCCTTTCAGCCTCATGTGACTTCCCTGCTTTTAATATTCACAATTAAGCATGGCCCTTTATCCTGTGCAATAATTTTACAACACTCAGAGAGCCAGGAATGCTGCCCTGAAGAACCAGAGGTTAATATCGCCGGTATAAGGGGCTGAATCTGTAGAATGATGCACGAAGTGACAGCATCAGGGCCACACAATAAGGCAAGTTTACTTAGTTTAAAGCAAGCTTCCTATGTAGCACAGATTTCCATTAACCTATCAGTTCGTTCCATACATCTGGTTTCCTGTTATTCAGAAGGCCAGAAGGCTTGAGTTAAAATGCAGATACGGTTCAGTTAATGTTACAAAAGGAAACTTAGGTTCTTTTTTTTTCCTTTGGGGGAGGGGAGGATAGGATTAATTTTCCCTTTTTAATGGAGTTTTAAAAAAAATAATACAGTTAAAGGTGCAATGACTTCCAATTGCTTCTGCCTCTGTCCTACTATACATTAAAAAAAAACATACACACACACACCATATGAAAGAAGACACATAGGATACATAAGAAATATTTTAGCCTGAATTGTAAGCTGTGACAACGCTGTTAAGTACAAACTGCATGAAAGGGAACGACTCCTATTTTGGCTATCCAAATGTTCCCTTTCATGCAATTTTTACTTATAGCGTTGTCACAGCTTACAGTTAAGTGGCCGATATAAGACTGTATTGAGGAGTTTTATCTGGCAGAGTGGATGTTTTTTCTGATTAGTTTTGATTACATTTTTAGACAGCACAGGAGCAGGACTCCGATTCATATTCAGAGAATAGATTTGTTCGCCCCACTGCCCGCTCGCCCACCGCACAGGGCAAATAATCTACCAGGTTGCCTCACAGTTCGGGGGACGGTGGCAGCACATCTGGTCACCGCCATCCACTCATTTCTCAAGAAATCTGGCCGATGAAACACAGCGCGCTCAGCCGAGAGCACTGTTTAACCCCTGGCTGGATGCGGGTTTTGGATTAGCGCGTCCAAAACGCACGTCCAACACCCACCCCACCCCCACCACGAAGCTAATAGCGCTCATCCCATGCAGATGCACGTCATTGAGGCTATTAGTGATTCTCCCTCCATTCAACAAAAAAAAAAAATGCGCGCCCGGCGTGCGTTAATTCTGGAGGAGCCCAAAAAGTGTACAGAAAAGCAGAAAATACTGCTTTCCAGTACTTCCTCCGCCTTAATATCGTGGCGATATTAAGTCGGAGGGACAAAAAGGAAGGCATCCTTAAAATAAAACGTGCCGGTGGTCAGGTGAGGAAATGTGACGCTCGTAAAGTTCAGCGCTCGTTTTCCTAACCGGCTGACAGCTGACCTCACCCGGGTGCCCACTGCCGAGGAGTCACTAGGGACGCACAATTTCCCCTAACGCCTCCTTTTTACCAAGGCACTCGACTCAGATATTACATCGGGCGCCCCGGAGAAGTCACTCGGCGCGTGTTGGGAGGGTTGAGCGCCCGTTTTCCCCGTGCCGCATTGCATCGGCCTGAATGTATATCCTCACTCAGATTTTGTTTACTTACACATTTCATTTTAATTTTAAATTAAATTTACTGCTTTTATTCCTGGAAAGATCAAACATTTGTGAACGCATGCGGTAGATCAAAATCTGATGAGATCTGACCCAGGAATTAGCAAGGGGCTTGGTTATTTATTTATTGACCTGAATCTCTCTGGTCTGCGGGGGCTCAGATTTTCATGATCTGGAAATAATCTAGAACAGAGGTTCCCCAAACCTGTCCTGGGGGACCCCCAGCCAGTCAGGTTTTCAGGATCTCCACAATGAATATTAGAGATGTGCTTCGGGTAACAATTTTGTGTCGGGCTTCATTTCAGGGCTCCCCCATGGGAATTTTGTTTATCCCATGGTTCGGGGAGTCTATTTTCGGGGGCCCCGATTTTCGGGTTAGTGCGCACTATTGGGAGTTAGCACGCACTAACTCAACAATGAATTTTTCACGAAATTTCGGAAAAAAATCTATCTTTTTTCGGTTCTCCTGAACCATTCCGAATTAGGCAGTTTCGTTGACATTGCCTAATTCGGGAAAAACGATTGCACATCCCTAATGAATATGCACGAGATAAATTTGCATGTCCTGCCTCCATGGCATTTTATCCTGAAAACCTGACTGGCTAGGTCTTCAGGACAGACTTGGGAGCCACTGATCTAGAACGTCCCCGTCAGTTCAATCCAGATATCAAAACTTTTCCCATAGAGAGAGAATGGAGGAGGTTCTGCTGGGCAGACACAAAGTAAATCATGAAAGGACCACCCTGCTGGAGAAACGCTGCGGCCAGTTCTTCTCAAACAAGTCATTTTTAATTGGCAGAGGCCCGCAACACGTTTGCAGTCAAATGAGCTCCTTTACTGTGACAATATTTCTTTAAATGCAGAATTTCTAGATGTTTCACCAAAGATTTCAGCAGAATCAAAATGTCTGACTCTGGAAAATGCTATTTAAGGCTAAGGAACAGGAATACTAATTGTGTTAGTAACTTGCTTATAGTCATATGAAAATCTACTGTACCTTCTCTCCCCTTCCTCGTCCCGTCAGTGACACCTTCCCCCCCTCATCTCATCCATCCACCCTCTCCCCATCATCACTGGTACCTTCCCCTCTCCCACTTCAACCCATCAGTATTACCTTCCCTTCTCCCATTAACGATACCTTCCCCTTCTCTCCTCACCCCAGCAGTGGAACCTTACCCTTTCCCTCCCTGCCTTCACTCCACTCCACTCCCTCCTTGTGAGATTCTTTGTCCTCCCCCCCACCCACCACTTGCTTCCTGTGCCCGTCTCTACTTTTGCTTCCCTCTGTCTCCTCCTCCACTCATCCTTTCCCTGTACCTCTGTCCTGCTCAGCTTCCCTGTGCCGCTCTCTTCTTCATGCTTCTTTGGTTTTCTTCCCCACTATTGTCCCTCGTCATTCTCCCCTGTTCCTATCCCACGCTGGCCTTTTCTGGGATTGCCAACTGGCTCCAGGTCAGGTTGATCCATTCCCATTGCATGCAGGGACTTGCAGTTCTCACACACCTATGCATTCCTTAAGAAAACTACAAAGTTCCTGCAAGCAGTGGGGTAAAGCCAGGACTGGATCGATCAGTCCTGAAAATCTGGAACCAACTGGGAACCCTAGTGAGTGGCAGCAGCTCCAAAGGCAGGAAGTGAGAAGGGCTCTCTGTCATGTGATCAACCTTCCCAATGTGGGTGATGGATGTGGGGTGCAAACTGCCTGGGTCCTGCCATGAGCGGCAGAGGTTAAGTGTGGTGGCCTGGCCGTGTCTGGTGTCCTGCAGGAGAAGTTGATACAGGGATAGAGCCCTTCTATGGGGCAGCTGAGACTCCGTCTCCCATTGCCTCTGCCCTTGCTGGCCCGTTCCCTTCATTCTCCTTTCCCTCTGTTATCTGCTCCTCCTCCTCCTCCTACGAAACTCATTAACCATTATACTCACATCCTGGCCACTGCAGTACTTCAGCCTCTCCCATTCTCCAGACAAAAACAGTACCATAAGAGATTATTAATATTGATCTCTTCTAAAAGGAGAATGGCAGGGGTTTCCAATTATTCATTTGTTCCACACATCTGTTTTTATGAAACTCAAAAGCTTAGTTTAGTTTACTTGACTTTACCAATTGAAAGAGGTAGAGTTAAAACTTAATAAACACTCCCTCGGTTTGTTCTGTAAACCTCAGTTTAACCTATGTTTAGATGACAGGATCCTTAAAGCAAAGGAAAATCACTAGGGTTGGAGCTTGCAGAACGCAAATCTTGAAATGACCCGACTCTACCAACACAATATAATTCTTCTAGGTCCCATCTCCAGTCTGTGCCACTCAAAACGAAAGGACCAGAAGGAACCTTCCCAGCCTGCTCTACAATCTGCATATTCACCTTGGTTCACCCCATGGCACCTACAACTCAAGACCTTTGCATATAACCAAAGCACAATAGTTTATGGCATCGTTGGTTACCATTTTACCTCACCAACACATTAAAAACAACTGGGTGCACATTCAGTGGCAGCCAAGAAGACCCTTTAGAGCACCATAAGGAAGACAACAAAAAATGGGCTTGGATAGTGAGCGATATCCTACAAGCAGTAAAGATGCTATGACTGGTATCTGGAATATATCCTTATCAGCATGGACCGGAATAATGGGCCTATCCAGTCTGCCCAATTGGCCTTTGCCTGCCTTCATCTACTATAAAATGACAGAGGCTGGTGGCATCTGACGGGCTAACAATTTCAAGGACCAGATTCCACTTCATCGGAATTAGACTCTGGTCATTGAAAACTCATGTCGCACATTGGTTAGTCGATTAGGCGCCACCTGCCTCTGTTGTTTTTGCTATACCAGACTAATATTGTTACCCTTCTGAAGATTTTCATCCACTACATTTCTATCTTCCTTTTTAAAAAAGATATTCAGGCTACTTGCATTTTCTGATGTTTCTGATATCACAAGTGCAGAAATAGCATGGAATTCCCTTAAACCCCAACCCCCCTCCCTTCTCAGGGATTGCAATAGGAGGGAAGAAATGCTCTGTTCAGACGTTTCCATGATTATATCCATGGATGTGTGGCATAGTTCGATTGGGGCATATTAAACCCAGAGCCACTATGCTTTATTTTATAAATCACCCAGATCTTGCTATCTCAGCCAATTGACTCTGCGGAGGCCTAGTCACACAAAGCTCAGGCTAAAACAGCAGTTTATTTCCCTTATTTTCTTTCCTAATTGAAACAAAATATTTCATATAAAAGACAGCTTCAACTTGTTTGTGAAAATGGAAGTAAGAATTACAGCAGAAAGCATCAAAAGTGAAGGTGTCCTTTTGTGACTGATCCGATTCGGAATGTGGTAAGGTCTCTGTGTAAGAAGAACTCCTCTATTTAGAAAAGATTTCAACTCCCATTTCAAAATACCAGTGTGTTTCAAACACCTAAATTATAATCCTTATTTAGAGCTGTCTGAAAACTACAACGCCTTGCAACATGCAATCAGCAAAGTATCATAGCATCAAAAATAGGTACCATGATGCTAGAGTTCATTCTTAAGACGACGAGCTTTAGGGGTTCAAGGTCAAATGGAGAGGTTTGGAAACATCTAGAATAAGAGTCTGAAATTTGATTCTGCTGAAAGGACTCTATCAGTGACATTTATTTAGCAGATGTGTGGTGACCAAATCATGTCGCCACCTCAGGCCAAGCCCAGTCTTCCAACCAATCTTGGAACCTGTTGCCAGGGAACGTGGTCAAGGCAACCAACATAATGGGGTTTAAGAGAGTTTTGGACAAGGTCCTGGAGGGAAAAGCCCATAAAACTTTATTAGCCAGGTAGACTAAAAGAAATCTGCTGCTATCCCAGGAAGCAAGTAATGGGAAATATCTATTTCATGGTATCTGCCAGGTACTTGCAACCCGGTCTGGTCACTGTTGATGAACCTTGGTCTGACCCACCTTGGCATTTCTTATGTTCTTATGAGCGCACTCACCGATGATGTGCTCCGTGGTCTGCTCTTGGTCATGGGCTACCACTTTGGTGGCCTTGGAGATCTTGCTGGAATTCATTTGCACACTGTGGAGCTGGCCAGCGTGCAGCAACTGAAGCAGCTCCACTGTTGGGAGTGGTAGGTCAGATCTTTGTAGAAAGAAGGCAAGTGCTCAATTGAGATCGAATGTCAGTATATAAAAATAAGAAATAAATAAATAAATAAATAAATAAATAGAAAAAAAACCCCAAGAAGTTCTGCTAGTACTGTGGGATTTCCTGCAGGAGCACAGCTGTGCCTGAAAGCTTCCTACAGTAGATTTCAGCAGACTGGTAGCACAAGAGAAATGCAAAACACAGCCAGTCTGGGGCAATTAATGGTCAGGAAGAGCAGGACAAGGTTTGAAGCTCTTTGTATGCTTACAGACATTTTGCAGGATTTCTGTGCATTTCAAGGTACAGTCATAGCTCCAAGAAGAGGAAAGGAAACAATTGGAGCCTAATGCAGTCTAAGAAGATGCTTCCCTCTCTACCTCCGGGGGTAATTTTCAAAAGGTTTTATATACATAAATGGTCTTTATGCGTGTAAATGGGCTTTTGGAAAATTGCTAAGATTCAGCATATGCTACTTTTACCCATGTAACGTCTTTGAAAATTACCTCCAGACTATTTAGAAAATGCCAAAGTTGGATGGAGAACAGGAAAGGAGTCTGAGAGAGCTTGATGGAAAAGAGAACACTTCAGAATCGTTTAGAGGAGAGTCCCTTTGTGTTGACTCTACTCAGCATGTTCTCACTGCCAAATCTGAACAAGGCAACATTGTCAAACAGAACATATACTGGCAGGACATCTATTAATCTAGATCAAGCCTTATGCTCAGGGATTCTGTGGTTATAAACCATGATTGCAATTGCCACTAACTGGCAACCAAGTTGGTAATCTCAGAGGAGAGGCCAATGATGGAATGGCCACCTAGAGTTCCTACAGAACAGGATTGAGTTATTTTGGTGGGGCAGTATGAATCGCCTAATCTGCTCTCACCCTGAAAGGCCAAGTTCCTAGTGAGCTCAGCTTGCACCGGTACCAAATCGAATATAAAAGGTGGTTCAACGATTTATTCTTCAGAATGAGACTAAAGGGGGATGGGAACTGTTTACTAAGGAACACGTTTTGAAGCACTGAAACGTTTTGAGTGTGTGAGTAGCAGTCGGGCGTTTTCCCCCCATAAAGTCTTTTTTTTTTTTTTTTCGGTTTCTGTAGATTTCGCCCCCTCTCTCTCTCTCACCATGCTGTCAGAAATGGTTTCACAACAAGTACGTGAACATGACAAGACAAATGAAGGGTTAGGGAAACATGTCTGTTGTGGGTTGTGTGCTATGCAGGGAAATCAAAGGCTTCTGACAAGCCAGAACCTATTCTCACTGCACACAGTAATTCTGATGTAATGACTGGTTAGAGGAGGAAAACGCTGTCTCCTTCATCTGCTCTGATTGAAGAGACAGGAATAGTTGGTGAATTTTCTTTCAGAAATACATTTCTTGATAGGAAAAAAAATGACAGGATACAGAACCCTGCCTCCATGGAGAATGTTACTATGAAATTAATGCCATATTTTAATATCAAAGGGCCAAGTTCAGGCAGAAGTATTGAGCTGCAATAGGCACTCTGGGTACAAAATCTAAATTGAGCCATTTGGATTTCTACTTCTGTCAGGCTTTGGCTTTGAGTATTCTACTAAAACACAGGAACAGGAGTCTTGTTCTCCGATGGGTTGACATTACCAAATATCCCTCATCTCACTGCTGCGTGAACAGAATTTTTGGATTACAAAACTATCCAAATCTCTGCAATGTGGCAAGCAGAAAAGTTTAACAGAAAATGTTGTTTTAGGTAACTATGGCCTCTCCCTCCATGGGGCCTAGAGTAGCCTACAGGTCCAGCAGCCCAGCTTGTTCATCTATAACCAAAGGCCTAGGGTTGCCTTCTCACCCACTTCCAACCAAACGGACTGCTCCACTTCTGGCTTTACTCCATGGCAGGCATGGACTTGTCATTCTGATTTCCCTAAAGTCCTCTTTGGACTTGACCTGGCTAAGCTGGTAACCTTACAGAATTCCTCACCTCCCATTCACAAGAGGGGGGGGGGGGGTTGCAGATTACGGGACAACATGAGAATAGAGTAAACCAAGAGGTCTTGACACCATGAGAATGAAGTAAAAGAAGAGGCTTAGCTCTACTTCTGATAGCACCTCATATTTCAGCACATCTTGGTTATCTGCATCATGAAGTACAGATGACTCATTTATTATAGAAAGGACTGCCCAGAATAGCATTTGGGCCATGACAGTCATAGCATAACAAGTATGTGCCCTGTGTCTTAAACAGAGTATGCATAAATTGGATCATGCTCCATTTTCTGAAGGTCATTAGTGTAATGCAGTTAAATGGCAAGGCATCTTGTTATGAAGCCAATCAAGTGCCCTCTCCTGTCTCTTCCACACCCAAGCACTTCTTACAACTCCTCCCCCCTCCCCCCCCCCCCCAAAAAAAACATGAAACCATCTTGTGAAGAAGCAGAAACGCGAAATCTGCAAGGTTTGAAATCTGCAAGGTTAAGAAAATCTGACTTGGAGAAGCACCCCCTCAGTACACACAGCATGCAATCTGTCCTTCAGTTCTGTCCATGTTGTAAACCAGCCACGCCCCCAACTCACAAGAACGCGTTGGAGGCAGCCAGAGTAATACCTTAATGATCCATTTCAAGAGCAAGAAATAACAGGTAGTGCTTTGAGGTTTCTGTTTTGTCTCAAACGATATGAAAAATACAAAAACAGAATCTGAATTGATATGAAGCAATCAAGGTATACACATTGCTGTCTGATTCATCCAACATCCTAATTCCAAACAAATAATTGTCGAGTGTCAGCTCAGCAGGGATTTACGCACGAAGGCGTTGATTTTCAAAAGGTTTTAGATTCTGAAAATCAACCAAGGGGCCAGTGCATGATTCGATTATGAGCATATTTGTATGCACACTAGCAAGGGTGTTCTAGGGGGTGGAGATAGCACAGGGAAAGGGTTTACACATGTACTTTCAATTTTGAAATATATGTGTTTAAGACTAAATGCACAAAATTATACCTGCTCGGGAGCAGGTGTAAAATTGTGTGCATGTGACAGGGTGCGTAATGGGGACCCACATTTTTTAAGTGGACTTATGCACAGTAGGTCTGCTGTTTGAAAATTACCCTCTTTAAGAGGATGTTTTTTCTTCCATTTTGTTTATAAGAACATTCTCTTGATCCCCTTCCCTTTAATGCATCCCAAAATAGTCTCCTTTTCCCATGGCAGTCCACACCTGCCCCCTAGATCAAACCCAAAGAATAAGTTATACAGGACATTAACAGGAATCCTTTTCTATTATGCCTCTTGACCAGCTGGTTGAAACAGATACCTGAAACCTAATAGCTCAAGACAAATTATCAAAGAAAGGCCTTGAGTGCATTGACTTCAACATCACTTGCTGCTTCAAGGTGGTCAAAGTTGTATTTAAAGGCGCAAAGCAGAAGCAAGAACCGAAGAGAGTCTTACAGACGTTTCTACCAACCTCAGACCATACCCAACCTTTCACCCCACCGCATTTCAAAGATTGATATTCCTACTCCAACATACATCAACAAGATTGCTTCATTGCTTACTCCTCCATGCCCCTGGGACCAGCAGAAGACCATTTTGTTGATCCAATACTATCATAACCTATTAGAACTCTTTTAAAAGGAATACAGTTTAGAAAACAGAACTGTATCAAAAAGCAAAAGAAGAAATATAGTGGTCAAAGCACTGATTTATGCATTAAGGGGAAGTAGTACTGGAACAAGAGTTCAAGGCTTGTCTCTGCTACTGCCACTATGTGCCCTTGGACAAGTCACCTCATCTCCCTGTGCCTCCAAGATGTAGTTGAATGCAAGGAGTTTGCATTAATCCAATTTCCCAGTTGATAAATATAACAACTTATATGCAGTTTTGAATTAGCATCGTTTCATCAACAGTCCCTCAGTCTAGGACGATTTGTTTTTTGATGGTGGTCTTAGAGTGCCCTATTTTCTCAGTCATTTTTATTGCTTTGGGAGAAGCCTCAGGGGATTCATTCATTCATTCATTCATGCAGTAGACAGAAAACTGTATGACTGACCACCTATTAATTTAAAAAAATCTATAAAAATAATTATTTTCAATAAATAAGAAGTGTCCTGCTGAGTCTGACCAATGAAAAACTGAGCCCAACATCCCATCTGACAGTGATCAATCCAGGAAATCTAGAAACTACCTAGCAGATCCACATGAAGAGATGCCCAAGACTACCTGGTTAATAATTGTTAATGGACCGGTCCTCCAGAAACTTGTCCAAACCTTTCTTATACCAAGCTATATCACTCGACTACACCGTATTTTCTGTCATATTCCACAGCTTGATTGTGTGTTATTTGTTTTATTTACAATAATTTGTATTCTGCCTATTGCCAGTGCCTATTCTAGGCAGATCCCAGCAATAAATCCACCAGCCACCTTCCATCTGAAAAAGAATCTGAATGGCAGCAGTGCAGACAGCAGGTGTGCATACACAAGTTTGGCTGATAAATTAAACTTATTATTTATGCCATATCTTTTGATGACTGACTTCCCCACAGAAATGAGCACGTCTCTGACGCATTATTTAGTCATTTTTCTAATCCTAAGATGCTTGAATCACATATTCAGATGAACCCAGCTGCTGTGTTTTTACGTCTCTCATCTGTCTGAGTATCTCAGGGTATCGCAGGCAAGCAACACAGAAGAGCTCTGCTTAGGACAGCTCATACATGACTAGAGGAAATATTTAGGTTTGGCATTTATATGCCGGACAGGCTTAGATGGGCTAACGTAGTGCCTGATTTTCTCCTGACCAGGTTCACCTCCACAGCAGTCACGAAACCGAGCCTTTTCATTAATTCACATCTGCGGCGAACAAACAGCATCCTTTCGGGGGATGTAACAGAAAAACACATCCTTCCCCCCACCAAAAAAAAAATGCTTAGCCTAGGAGCTGGTTGGTAACTTTCCTGGGTTTTGATGAATGAAATCAATTTGGCTCAGCTGCAGTAATACTCGGGCTTTGCTGACGTCTGTAATTTTCAAGGCTTGCTGCCTGCAGCAACTACAAAATTATTTGAGCTAACACATTTGCTGCTTTTCCTCCTGGTCTCTGATAAACAGAGGAAGAAATCTGTAGCCAGAAGGTGAAGGTGAAGTAGTCGGAGAATGAAATATTTGTCTTGAGCGAGTCTCTACAGCATCTTCAACTATTGTGGCAAAACATTTTATAGGGCCAAAACAATATGCCCTCTTCAGGCAGCTCTACCCTCTAACGTTTTTATTCCAAAGCAATGCATTTCCTTATTTTGGACACCCCCTTTATAATGGATATTTTGTTAATTAAAAAAAAAACACACCATGATTTCCTTCCCCCATATTATCCTATGAGAGCCGTGGAAAATTAATTTCACAAATATTAGTACAACTTTGTAGATTTGCACAAATATTCTCTATAAACTTTAAGGTAATCATTTTTTTTTTTTAATGAAAAAGGGAAAATCCACAGCTATTTTAATGTAAAAAAAAAAAAAAAAGTTTGTGAAACTGCAAACAAATTTACAATGCCAGTCCAAAAACAAAATTATATAACACATGTTGGCAAAAGCAAAAACGCTGTGTGCATTCATTTTGTAAAAGGGAAAGGTCCTTGTACCTTTTTGCAGTGGAATGTGTTTGTTCGTGGCAAGTAACAACTACAAGTCCCATCTGTCAGCTCTCTCTTCCTGCTGGGTTACTTGTTCTACGCCTTTAATGCTCTCTCACCACTGCTCTGGATCCTCTGAGCTTGACTCAGACCTTTCACTAGGTTTTGTCACTGTCACCTGCACCAGGAGACTCTTCCATGCGCGCAGTTAACCCCTCATGTTTGCATGCTGACTGTTAACTTGAATCTAAACTGGAAGAAGCAGGAGTCAAAAGTTTTCAAAAATCTCTTTTGCCACCTGTATTAAAATATTTTAAAAGTGCAAGCACCAGTTTATTTTTTTTTTTTTTAACTCCCTCTCTATATTACTTTCCACTTCGGGCAGCACGCTTGGGCAATGTGTGCCCTCCCGGCCAAGAGAGCTGAAGGAAAAATCTGCTCACGGTCCCATCCCATCACAGGATCCAGCCTGTCCTTGTCCTGTCACACATTAAGGTTCACCTGCAAATCTCCTGCATCACCGAGCAGGGCACTGCAGCCTGCGAGGAGGAAGAAATGGGCCGTCTCCTATACTCCGTTTTTTTCTTTTCCATTAAACTAATTTTTTTCTAAAAAGGAAATTTAATCTACCTTCTCAGCTCCCAAAAATACATGAACCATATAGTCAGGTGACAAAATGTAATTTATGATGAATTCAACTTATTAAAGCAGTTTTCCATGCAAAAGGTTAAATAAGACATGCCCTGCCGAGTCAGACCATAGATCCACTGAGCCCAGCATCCTGTCTCCGGCAGTACACGTAGCCAATCCGGGTCACAGGGACCAGGCACAAGTGCCAAACCGAGCAGAATCCATTTCTTGTGGCTCACTCCCGGAGGTAAGAGGTGGCTCTCCCAGATCTGCTGGCTAATAATGGTTTGTGGATGTTTCCTCCAGGAACTTGCCCAAACTATTTTTTTTTTTAAACCCAGCTGTGCTACGTGCTTCGATCATGTCCTCCAGCAACAAATTTCACAGCGTGACTGTGCACGGAGTGAAAAAAGACCTTCCTCTGATTCTCCCTACCTGCAGCTCTGTAACAGGCTTAAAAAGCTCATGTATCCCGATTAACATTTCCCTAATGCAAATCTTTCCCTACACGTGCTCGCCCAAACTTTCAAAGCACTGCGTGCACTAAAACCGGGGAATATGCGCCGGGCCGGGCCGTGCAGGCGCCAAGCATATTATAAAAATGGCCCGGCCTTGCGCATATCTCCCGGTACATGCAGAAGTGCCAGCCTGTCTCAAAGAGGTGGGGAAGGGCTGGCCAGAACAGCGGCCATTAGGCCCTGTCCCGGGGAAGCGCGCACCGGCAGCCGGCGCACGCAACTTACTTCTGCTCCGAAGGAGCAGGCAAGTTATAAAACAAAAAGAATTAGAGAGGGTAGCTAGGAAGGGGTTAGGGGCCGGGGAGGAGAGGAGAGGTGAGGAGAGGAGAGGGGAATAGGTAGGAAGGATAGTTAGGGGGATTAGAAAGTTCCCTCCCAGTCCACTCCTTAACTGGAGCGGACTGGGAGGGAACTGAGAAAAAGTCAGATTGTGTCGCTGCGCCTATGTAAAAAACCTGCCCCGCGACACGCGCATGTTATGAAATCGGCGCATCCATGTGCGATGCCAGGAACCGTGCACACATGGACGCCTGCGCGGTTTTTGGGTTTTTTTTTTTTTTTTAAATCTACCCCACTGTTTTTAGCATTTTATGATGTCTTGATTATGTGCGTCTTATTAAACTGTTTTTGTATTATTGTAACCCACTAGTTGCCTGGATTTTCAGAATATAAGTATAATAAATATCCCCTATTTAACTGTTCTAGCCCCTCACCTCATGATTTTATAAACCTCTAACGCCTACCTTCTCAGTCACCTCAAAGCTGAAGAGACCTCTCTCTTTAGCCTGTCTCCGTAAGGGAGCCGTTACATCTCCTATATCATTTTTGTTGCCATTTTCTCTTTTCTAATTCAGCTTTATCTTCTTTAAGATGGGACACAGAAGCATGGCCCACAATTCTCGTGGATTGAAACACAGGCATTATTATGATGCTCTCTTTCATTCTCCAATCCTTTTCTTATAATACAGACATCCCATTTGCTTTTTTGACAGCCACTACTACACACGGAGCTGAGGATTTCAACATATCGTCCAAAATGACTCCAAGATCCTTTTCCTGGGTGGTGACTCCTAATGTGGAACCCAGAATTGTGTACCTATAGTTAGATTTATCTTCTCTATGTAAATCTGTGTACTACCATCAGTGGGAAGGTACAAAACCTGGTATCACTGTAGCCTGCCACTAGAGGGGGCATGGGAGGGGTTGGTGGGAACTACAGAGGAAGTGAACGCCCTCTGGAGCAAAGCAGTATGGGAAATGTAGTCCTAAAAAGGGCCGAATCATTCCCATAGGTGCAGGTAGTTAGAACCCAGGGCAAACACCTATAGAGGATCTGCTTGCAGGAGGAAGGGGAACCAGAGAAGGAAGGTGAAGAGAAGAAGCTTTCTGACCAAAAGGCGAGCAAGTGTCCAATAGTAAAACCCCCTAAAATCCAAGGTCAGGAGGGGTTGAGGTGACCAGTGAATAAATGCTGTGCATTTTCTGATGTTATAAGAGAGGTCAGTATGGAAAGAGATTAAGCTCTGGGCTTTTGTGGGCGTCAGAAGCCCAGGCGCCGAGAGAGTTCAGAACAGCCACGCACTTTTAGTGATTTAACAAGCAATGGGACCTGTGTCCCGGTGGAATGATGAAATGAGCTGCCTTAGGCCCCCTGTGGCAGGCACAGCAGGAGAACACAGAGTGCATTTCCACTGGAGAGAGTTAGCACATCAGGAGAACACAGGCCAGACTTCGGCAGCAAGGTCAGCCCTGTGGCAACTTTGGGAGGATCCACTGCAACAGCAGTATCGCATTCAAACCATCAACCGCCTCAATCCTTCACATTCGAGAATCAACATATCCATATCAAATCTCATGCAAAAAAAAAACAAAACTTAGGAGTGACCATAGACTCCCGATTATCAATGACCGACAACATATCAGAAATAGTAAAAAAAAAATCTTTCTTCAAAATACACATGCTGAAAAAATGATTTTCATCTAGTAACCCAAGCCCTGATTCTTACCACCCTAGACTACTCTAATTCCTTATATCTCGGCCTACCCCTCTGTACAATACAACCATTACAACTTGTGCGAAATGCCACAGCTCGAATGCTTTGCAATGCATCACGCAGAGACCACATTACACCTATATTACAGCAACTACGTTGGCTTCCAATACCATACCGTATGACATATAAAATTCTGTCCATTATCCACAACTTATTATATAATTCTGACTCAATCTGGCTGCGCTCATTACTGAGAATACACAAACCTACCAGACAGCTCCGCTCCTTGGATAAATGTACCCTGGAAATCCCTTCAATAAGATCTGCCAGCTTAGCACTAACCCGAAAACGAGCCTTTTCAGTTGCAGGGACCAAATATTATGGAACTCACTTCCAGATTATATTCGCCTAACAGCAAACCGCAATGAATTTTTAAAAAGCACTGAAAACCTACCTTTTCACACGTGCCTACAATCTACAATAACGAATTTTCTATTCCAAACTTTATACCACTAGCACTTTTTATTGCAAATGTAATGTATTTTAAATGAAATAAGTTATGAGAGAGCAGGTCCCCGGAGCAGATAGGTGCTGGGAGAGAGGCCCGCGCAGCCGGCGCTTGAGCCCATCGGGGTAAGGCCTTTAAATCTCGCCCTACATCCGTGGGCCCCCGCCCCGGCGAAGTTCCACACTTACCTCCTCCTGCTTGAAATCGCGCCGATCCAGCTGATTCTCCGCTCTCCGCCCACCGCCGCAGGAAGCCACAAGCCAGGCCCTCCGGCACCAACCGATAGTCCGTCGACGCCCAAGACGACCCAGTCGCGCCAGTGACGTCAAACCAACGCGACCGCGCCAAATTTAAAAACGCTGGCTCGATCTCAGTCGCCCTCTTTGCCGCAGACTGCAACGTGGAGAGCAGGTCCCCGGAGCAGATAGGTGCTGGGAGAGAGGCCCACGCAGCCGGCGCTTGAGCCCATCGGGGTAAGGCCTTTAAATCTCGCCCTACCTCCGTGGGCCCCCGCCCCGGCCACGGGGAAGTTCCACACTTACCTCCTCCTGCTTGAAATCGCGCCGATCTGGCTGATTCTCCGCTCTCCGCCCACCGCCACAGGAAGCCACAAGACAGGCCCTCCTATTTCCAATCTTCATCAACCAATCCAGGAGAAGCACGCGAGGTATTTAATCACGGACATCCGAGGCGCCGCGCGCCGAAGGAGCACGACAAAGGGGCCTGCCCCTTTGTGCGCCCCTTCGTGCAGCCCCTGAGAGACCCTGAGCCCTTGACCACCCATTTCTCCCACCTACCTCTTCTAACTACCGGAAGCCAGCCGGACTCTTACTAAAATCCACCAAGCCCTCTAACGTGCCAGAACAGGGCCGTCTACACCATCCAAGTCAACCATCCAACACTCAATCACTCCATCTGAAACTTCCAATGCATGACGACACAGCCAGAGACAAACGACTGCTCAGGTGACATACTCTGACAACGCACAGGAATACAGCACCCAATCAACCACTCCAGACAAAGACAATCAACCTCACAACTGAAGCCACACTCGAACAATTCTACAGGACTCCAGCATCAACCCAGCAACTACTTCACAACTCAACAAATCCATTCAACAACTGCACTCAATCGAATCAAACATCCTATATAACAACACATACAATTTAAAAGGATCCAGCCTCCAAAATGCATCCAACATTCTCAATCCCAATCATACATCACTACTTCCCACAGAAAAGAAATCTAACCAGACAAGCAAACCTCCACAACCTAAAATCACTCACACCAATACTAATAGCACCGATAACACAACTACTAGGCCTCACCCTATTCACCCTATCCCTCTTCAATGCGCAATCTATAACTAAAAAGTCGCTAATTCTCAATGACTACCTCACCGACACCAAGCCTGACATTTGCGCAATAACAGAAACATGGCTGAAACCATCAGATACGGCAATCTTAAACCAATTACCGACGCTAACCTACGATATCTTCTCCCTTCCTAGACTGAAAAAAAGGGGAGGAGGATTCCTTCTTGCTACAAAAAAAGACCTCAAATTCTCTCAACATCCGATCCACTCCAATAATAAACTTGAGATAGGCTTCTTCACATCTCACCAACTCCAAATACTTCTAGTCTACGCCCCCCCGGGACTATTAGAATCTGACGTCTCATCCATCATCGAAATAACAACAACACTCCTCAACCTGGACACCCCAGCAATAATACTCGGAGATTTTAATCTCCACATGGACATCCCTGCTCTCTCACCTAGCTGCCAAACTCTTCTACTAGCATTCTCAGCGATGGGCTTCTCCCAAATAGTCAAAAACCCGACACATAAAGCAGGCCACACACTAGACCTGATCTTTATCAACAAAGGCATAAAATCGACTTCTCCAATAAAAAATCTGAAGGTACCCTGGTCCGATCACTCCCTCATTTCTACTTCATTCTCACTGGAAAAATCTACTACCAGTCACACACCTTCTCCATCCTTTACCTACAGGAAACCCTGTAATCCAGATGACCTTACCAATCAACTAACCAAACACCTTCCCGATATAATTCTCACTGATCCTAATATTGCTTTACACTCCTGGAATACGATCACGGAATCAATAGCCAATAAGCTCTGCCCACTTACAACAAAAAAATCTCACCCAGATGCCTCCAAAAAACAACCATGGTTCTCAAACGATCTTAGAAGGATTAAACAAATACTAAGACAAAAGGAATCTAACTGGCGGAAAACTCCAAATCCCAGCACACTCTCAGACTACAAACGCACGCTACAACAATACAAGGCCTACACCTCCAAAGCAAAAAGAGACTTTTTCGCCTCCATAATTCACAACTTAGTCTTTGACGCGAAAGCTTTATTCAACTATGTTTCCACCCTCACCCAAGTTCCCTCACCAGAATGCCCTAGTAATCAAGCTCAAGCCAAAGCAGATGAACTCGCTCTCTTCTTTCAAAACAAAATCAAGAATCTTCTTACTCAACTTCCCTCCAATATCGCTCCACTAACTCAAGCTCTAATGCCCCACATCAAAAACACTCACCTAGAAATGTTTGAACCTACCTCCTCCTCCGAAATCCAAACCATCCTTAGAAAAATGAAACCATCTTCGCACCCAGCGGACCATATACCAACAAAACTTCTCCTCACAATACCAGAAACCATCTCCAAAACATTGGCTGACATAATCAACTGTTCGCTCTCACAAGGTTCCTTCCCAGAAGACCTCAAACAAGCCTCACTCAAACCTCTTTTAAAAAAACCCAACCTGGACCTAAAAGACCCCAACAATTACCGCCCAATAGCTAATCTACCTATCATAGCCAAGATTATGGAAAAGCTTGTTAACTCCCAACTATCGGACTTCATTGAAGATAACAAACTGCTTTCCGCCTCACAACATGGATTCCGCAAAAATTGCGGCACAGAATCCCTTCTTACATCCCTAACAGACCTCCTCATCCTAGGTACAGACAAAGGACAATCATTTCTGCTGGTCCTTCTAGACCTTTCAGCAGCTTTCGATACCGTAAACCACGCGATCCTCATTAAACAGTTAGCTGCTATAGGAATCTCTGGCTTAGCGCTCTCCTGGTTCAAATCATTTCTAACCAACAGAGGCTACAAGGTAAAAATACAGAACAAAGAATCAGCACGCCACGACTCGACCGTCGGAGTCCCACAAGGTTCCTCCCTATCCCCTACACTCTTTAATATTTACCTCCTTCCACTATGCCAACTCCTCACCAACCTCAACTTAATACACTTTCTCTATGCGGACGACATCCAGATCCTGATCCCTATCAAAGAATCATACTCAAAAACCCTCGAATTCTGGGAATCCTGCCACCTAGAAATTAAAAGCCTCCTCAACAGCCTTAATCTGGTACTAAACTCATCTAAAACTGAAGTCCTACTCATAACTCCCGATAACAAACCCACAGTCTGTCTTCCAAACAACCTACAAACCACTCATGTAAGGGATCTAGGTGTCCTAATCGACAATAAATTGAACTTCAAAGCCCACATCAACAAAACAACCAAAGACTGCTTCTATAAACTGCAAGTCTTAAAAAGGATAAGACCACTCTTCCATGCCAAAGATTTCAGAACCATTCTCCAAGCCCTCATCTTCTCCAAATTAGACTACTGCAACGCGACCCTTCTTGGCCTCCCCTCCTCATATACAAAACCACTCCAAATGGTCCAAAACGCAGCAGCACGTTTACTAACAAACACCAGAAAAAGAGACCACATCTCTCCAGTCCTTCAAGCCCTCCACTGGTTACCAATCCACTTCAGAGTAATTTACAAATCCATCACATTATTATACAAAATCATTCACCAACACACCATAATCGACCTACAAATTCCTCCCCGTGTTCACGAATCAACACAACCGACTAGGGAAGCCTACACAGGATGCCTCCTTGTTCCACCCGTAAAAACTACTAATCACAGAACCTTGAAAGACCGAGCCCTTTCAACAGCAGGCCCTCCGCTATGGAACTCTATCCCACCAGATCTAAGAAACGAACCGTGCCTCTTAACGTTTAGGAAAAGACTTAAGACATGGCTTTTCAGGCAAGCCTTCCCGAACTCCACCTAACAAGATCCATCAATGACTCCTATGCTAAGTAGCTGTATATAGTGGACTCCATATTTATTTTGTTCTCTTGTATCTATAGAGGACTCCTTATTTACATTGTACACTTGTATATAATTATCCTCCTCTATCTCTTTTATTTCTTATAATCCCAGTTCATGAACCCTTGTTAATTGTAACTGCTTCTCTTCTCCACGTTTATTTATGTTTTTGGTTATATTTTTGCACCCCTGTTTTCTGTAAACCGACATGATGAGAACGAGTTCTTGAATGCCGGTATAAAAAAACCTTAAATAAATAAATAAATATAAAAATATTGTGTATGTTCTATTTGTAAACCGCCTAGACGGATAGACTCCTACCCCATGGTGCGGAATATAAACACTTTTAAATAAATAAATAAATAAATAAACAGCATCGCTACGCACTTTTCCACATTAAATTGCATCGGCCATTTAGATGCCCAGTCCCCCAGTCTCACAAGGTCCTTTTGCCATGCCTCACAATCCCCTCATGGTTTAACCGCTTTGAGTAATATTTTATCATCTAGGCGTGTGTGCGGCAAAACTGTTTCGTTTCATTTGTTTTTAAAGGTTTTATTTCATTAGTTTCATTTTATTTAAAATTTAAGTATCATTTTTAGTGCACTCTATTTGGATTTACTGCGCAGATAAAAATGAAAATAAAATCATGAAATTTTGTGGGGGTTTTGGTCATTTAATTTAAAAAAAACAACATGAAATGACACAGACCACAGACTATGTCATTCCAAACATCCCCAGTGTCTGCAGATTTGATCATCTCACTGGTTACTCCCTTTTGCATATCACAAATGAATGTTATCCAGCAGGGGTCCCAGTACAAACCCCCGGGGCCCGCCATCACTTAACTTTTGTCACTGGGAAAACTGACCATTTGAGTCCTACTTTACATTTTCAGTCTTTTAGACCTGGATTTTCTATCGTCGCAGAGCTCATTGAATCCCGCGGTAAAGGGGGCGAAGCAGGGAGTGGATCTGTGAAAGCCGGCAGCGATCGCACCACTGCGGTGTTATCTCTGCCGGATTTCGCACCCAATAGTGCCACCGTGAAAGGTGGCGCTATTGGGCGCGCTACTGGCGGCGATAACGGGTCTTACCTTATCGCCGCCAGCGATGTTACCACCACGTCTGCCCCGACGCCACCCCGACTCCGTCCCTATCAAGCTATCGCACGCGAAAAGCGACTTTTTGCATTCAAAAAGTCCCTTTTCACGTCCGATACGGTTAGAAAATGACCTCCTTAACCAGTTACCAATCCCCAAAAGGAACTCACCACCTATCCTATGACTTTTTTTAATTTCCTGAAGATGAGCCAAACGTTCTCCCTTTCTTGGAAGGTTCAAGACCAAACTTAAAGCAGGAAGAATGTCAGAATTCACATTTACAGTACTTCAGATTCACTCAGGGTGTTTGCTGAATTCAATTCAGGATTTGCCAATTCAAGAAATCTACATCAGAACATTTTTTTTTCCCTTAGGAAAAAATATTCTCTGAATTTTATATGTTTTTAAAATCACTAATCAAAAAGTATAGTTGCACCAATCTGGTAGTTTAAAACATCTGTTCTAAACTTCAGTCTCACCCAAAAGCCATAGCAGCAGAGTGTCCTGCACGAATAAGGACAGTCGATTTCATCCATCATCATGAAGGATGCTTCTCATTAGCAGGCTGGAAACTATCGTAGCTGTTCTACACATGTCCTGTTCCACTCTAAAAACCACTGTACATCCTTGTGAAGAAAGTAAAAAAAAAAAAAAAATAAAGCTGTAATTTGTAACATGACAACAAAAAGAAAAGACGTATTTAAGGAAGTTGGCCAGATCTACAGGAGTCGTCTGATCCCGATTAACAATAAGTGGCTTCGTTTTACTTAGACACTGCTGGACGGCCACATCTCATCTTGCCTTTTCTTTATCAGTTCACGGGAAGTCTAGAGTAGGAGTTCACGTGGGGTAGAAGGGGGGAAAGAGGTAGCTAGCTGAGGGATTAGTCCCTGATAAGGCAAAACAAGCTGTGACTAAAACAAATCCTAAAAAATAAAACTGGCAGATTCGATGATTGGGACAAATTACCAACCAATTTCCAGCCTGCCTTTGATTGCTAAAGTCCTAGAAAAAGCAGTGTTATCACAGTTAGAGAACCACCTAGAAGACAACAATATACTATACCCAAACCAATTCGGATTCTGAAAAAAAACACTCAACAGAAACCCTACTCATTTCCTTAGCTGACCCAGTACTACAAGGATTTAACAACAATAAATTATATATCTTGGTACTAATCGATCTAACAGCTGCATTTGACACAGTTGACCATACCCTGCTATGCCACCAACTAAGAGAAATTGGAATAGGTGGAAATGTTAACAAATGGTTCTCTTCCTTCCTAAAAGGAAGTCAAGCTGGGTAATCAAATTTCTGACACCTTCTCAATTGATACAGGTGTCTTCCAAGGTTCAGCACTCTTGGCCACTCTATTCAACATATATTTGCTGCCTATTTGCATACTACTAGCAAATCTAAGCATCAACTTCTTCTTATATGCAGACGACATACAATTCTATATCCCATTCGACAAAACAGTTGAAAAAAAACTGAGTCTCTATCAACATATATGAAGGAAATACAACAAAAACTTTCCCAACTGAAATTGACTCTAAATCTGAAATTGGGTGGTTAAGGAGAGATAATATGATAATTAAACCACCAACCCTAGACTTAGGAATCATTAATATTACGCCATCAGAACAAGTACGAGACCTAGGAATTCAGCTCAATGAGAATTTCACTATGAAAAAGCATTTAAGCAAATTAATCAAAACAGGATATGCCAAGCTGAGAATCTTACACCGGCTAAAACCACTGCTAACACAGGATTATCGCACTATCCTACAAAATACTAATATTCTCAATCTTGGACTACTGTAACTCCCTATTACTAGACCTATTACAGTCTACAAAACCTCAAGCCACTAAAAGCACTACAGCTACTTCAAAATGCCTCTGCTAGACTATTATATGAACAAGGAAATTAGAACACATCACTCCCTCACTGATAGCATTACACTGGCTTCCAGTACAACACAGGTGGGGTTTAGGTATGAGTGTAGGGGGTTGGGGGCCACTTTCACATTCAACACAAGACGTACGAACAGAACAGTGGTCTCTTGTGAAGATTTGATGGCCTTCGGAGTGAGGAAACTCACTCCAAGATGAGATTTGGATAATGTTCTCTCCACCTAGCTTGTTGTTGCCCCCCAAATCTCATCTTGGTGTGAGTTTCCTCACTCCGAAGGCCATCAAATCTTCACAAGAGACCACTGTTCTGTTCGTACGTCTCGTGTTGAATGTGAAAGTGGCCCCCAACCCCCTACACTCATACCTAAACCCCACCTCGAGTTACTAGGTGGGCCCTCCCATAGGGATACAAATACCTGTCTAGGGAAGAGACACTATAGCAAGTCAGTCTGTCAGTCTCTCTCTCTCTCTCTCTCTCTCTTGTGAACCGTGATATATACTGGCAATGTAGCCCAAATTGGGTTAATAGTGCAACTTGCACTAAGAGCGTGTTGCATAGCTGTTATTGCAATACACATACTTATTAGCATAAGGTAACACCCCTTTTTGGTATCGCATGTGATATTGGAAAATGAGGCTCTAAATCCAGCCAGTCTTACAAGCTTGACTGCTGGAATATTAATAAGTTATGGTATGAGGGTTGTAGGGGACAGGATGGATGATAAATTTGTCGCTTGGCAAATTCATGCCTACAAACAAATTCGGGACCTCATCCCAAACTGGACAGAAAACTTGGTGGTAGAAGTTGCGGTCGCTTAGTATT